>NC_058339.1:38055534-38358564 GCF_905475395.1 Chrysoperla carnea
ACAACAGTAACAAAACAGTCTCCAAACAAAAGTTAATACACCTAGGTATTTGTCTAATTGCAAAAGTTGTAGTCCCATCTACAAAATAAAGCCTTAAAATTCAAACTATGGATATTATTATTTTACTATCATTCGTTTGAAAGATTTTAGCAACCAATTTAAAATTTTATCATAAATGTCAATCATATTTACAAAAATAATGGCGAAGATAGAGGCAAGACATGAACTTTTATCAGTAAAATCAAAGAAATAAATAATGTCAAAAAAAACACTTGCTTAGAAAAATTGTTTCGAAACAAAACTTCAAAGATACATTATTTATAAAATGAAACGAAAAAAATGCCTCAAATCCAAAAAACACACATCATAAGCTCAGAATAGCTAGCTAGTATTTACTTAGTTAAGTAATAATTACTCAAAATGGTTAAACATCATAAAAATTTTGTTTATAACATAAACAAATATTTAAAATAATTTAAGCATATCTCATATCATAAAGAATCAATAAAATTTCAAGTTAAAAATATTATATTCAAAGTTAATATTTTCAAGGTTAAACTCAAGAGGGTTTGCTTACAATAGAAGTGATGAATACCTTATGGTTTTTATACAAAAATAAATAAAAAAAAATGCCTGCTGAGCATTTGTTGTTCATAAATCTAGGTTTACAATAAATTTTAGAAAGAGTTATAATTAACCTGATTATATTTAAAAAGAAAAAAAAAACTGCGATTGAAAACTGTGCCATAAGTCAGATAAACAAGATTCCATATAGAGCTGAGTAACATTTTATGACTAAATTAGGGCTGATTATTTTTGTCTGCTGAGGTTTTCCACAAATGTAGATTGCAAAAAACAAAAAATGGCTAGTTAATGAGACTAATAACATTGAAATTTATTTAAAAAAACTGATGATTGAACTGAAAACGAATGATTCGTTTGGTATACACGGAAGATACAAAAATAAGTACATATGTTTCATATTCATATTTGTTATCTGTCCATGATAATGTGTGAGTAATGTCAGTTTACTATGGCATACTGCAAGTGAGGTTAGACCATGGACTATACACACAGAGACACGCTGTGTTCTTCTAATACACCAATCAGCGTTCAGTGTGCGTTTTATGCCCATATATGGTAACAGACCGTTGTTTTATGTTGTGCACATGGCAAATGAATACACTTTTTTCAAATGGTCGATTCTATTATATAAATTTATAGGGGTGTACATGTTGCTATGTAACAAAATAATTGTTATTTTTTATTAAAAAAAGGAATTTTTTATGAAAAATTGTAAATGTGACGATCAAAATCAGTCTGAAAATAAATTTTTACAAATAATTATTCTTGATTTAAAAATAATAAAAAAATTTGAAAATTTTGTACCTACCATACCGGACGAGTTTATTTCATAGCGGCAGTTCTATACCACGGATTCCACTCAAACCGGCCGGCTTATTTCATTCTCTAGTAAGTCTCTTGTGTCTCGTGACGTTCATATCACCTAAACGGTAAGTTTTAAACAATTTTTTTCTTTAATTGCATAATATCTTTAATTTTTAATTTGCTTTAATAAATTTGGTAGTTTTTTTTAATAAAATTAAATTTATTTAAAAAAAAAATATTTTTTTTACTGCATGCTGACTGCATGCTGCGTTGAGAAAAAACGTTGAATCGTTATTTAAAGCAGGTTGTTTTAAATTATTATCAGGTGGTTGTTTTAAAACTGTCTTGGATGGATTCCAAATATAAAATGCATGTATTTCAATGTTAAAACATTTAACGTTAAATTAATTACTCCCACCGTTTAATTTTTTAAAGTTAATGAGCTTATCAATAATTTTTTAATAGTAAAAAATTCTAATTATTCGGGTTAAAAATTGTGAATGATTCCATGTATGGTGGTAAAAAATATTTGATTTTTATTGAATGACACACCTAAAGAAGCGATTATGAATCGAAGTTCGATTCTCATGTTTCTCGTGTGGTGTGTTTTTATGATAAAATTGTAACGAGAATTAAAAGTACACAACAAAAGAGAGATGGGGAATTTTAAGAGAGATGTGCTTCGTCCGATGTGCATTGCAATACCATATATGGTAATGTTTGTTGCTATTGGTTGTGCGCTGTGATAGCGCGGTTCTATCAGAGGGGGTACACGATAACTGATTGTCTTATATTGGACATTCACAACCGTTTGCCAGACATTCAGTTCTCAATCCTTTGTGATATTAGTCGTACTATTTCAAATATAGTTGTGTGTCGTTGGACATTTTTTAAATTTTTATATATTTAATTTTTTATACATAAAGTAAGTTTTTTAAATCAAGTTTTTGAAAAGAAATTTAAAGTGATTTTGTGATAATTTTTTTCGAATTTGTTTCTACCCACTTGGATTATCGTTTTAGTTTTTACTGTGAAAAATCTTTTTGAAAAAATAGTTGAAAATTATTTTGTGCAATTATAAAATTAAGGGTGTGGCTGAATTTAAAAAAAAAATTTCATTCAAGTTTTATTTTTTCTTTTTTTTTTGAATCTTAAAAATGTGTAATGATTTTACGCAAACGATATAGTCGAGTGAAATTGGGTGGGGTCATTCAACCACTCAACGTATATTACATATTTGTTAATGTGCCAATAGTATAGACATTGAAGGTCAATGTTTTTTCTCATACCAGTGGATATTTTCAATTTTACTTTCATTTAAAATTTTTTTTTGACATTGATAACCCAATTTTAAATTAAAATAATTTGTGTGAAATAGTGATTAATTTGTTGCGTTTTCTTTTTTTTGCAGTACTAATTCAACATGTGTGACGAAGAAGTTGCTGCATTAGTTGTAGATAATGGATCCGGTATGTGTAAAGCCGGTTTTGCTGGTGATGATGCACCACGTGCAGTATTCCCTAGCATTGTAGGCCGCCCACGTCATCAAGGTGTTATGGTTGGTATGGGACAAAAAGACTCATATGTAGGAGATGAAGCCCAAAGTAAAAGAGGCATCTTAACACTTAAATACCCAATTGAACATGGTATCGTTACCAACTGGGATGATATGGAAAAAATCTGGCATCACACATTCTACAATGAACTTCGAGTAGCACCAGAAGAACATCCAGTTCTTTTGACAGAAGCTCCATTAAATCCAAAAGCAAATAGAGAAAAGATGACACAAATTATGTTTGAAACATTCAACACACCAGCTATGTATGTAGCTATCCAAGCCGTATTATCATTGTATGCTTCTGGTCGTACCACTGGTATTGTATTGGATTCAGGAGATGGTGTTTCACATACTGTACCAATTTATGAAGGTTATGCATTACCTCATGCTATCCTCCGTCTCGATTTGGCTGGTCGAGATTTAACAGACTACCTTATGAAAATCCTCACCGAACGTGGATACTCTTTCACAACCACTGCCGAACGTGAAATTGTACGTGATATCAAAGAAAAACTTTGCTACGTCGCTTTAGATTTCGAACAAGAAATGGCAACAGCCGCTAGCTCAAGCTCATTAGAAAAATCTTATGAATTACCTGACGGACAAGTAATTACAATTGGAAATGAACGATTCCGTTGCCCAGAAGCATTATTCCAACCATCATTCTTGGGTATGGAAGCATGTGGTATCCATGAAACAACTTACAATTCAATCATGAAATGTGACGTCGATATCCGTAAAGATTTATACGCTAACACAGTATTATCTGGTGGTACCACTATGTATCCAGGTATTGCTGATCGTATGCAAAAAGAAATCACTGCCTTAGCTCCATCAACAATGAAAATTAAAATTATCGCACCACCAGAACGAAAATACTCCGTATGGATTGGTGGTTCAATTTTGGCTTCCTTATCAACATTCCAACAGATGTGGATCTCTAAACAAGAATATGATGAATCTGGTCCATCCATTGTACACAGAAAGTGCTTCTAAAAAGCAGGCGCGACTGAATCAACAAATACGTTTTTTTCATACCATTCCAAATCTACCAAGACGAGAGGCCCCCATGTCTACTTACGTCTGTTGTATAATAGAGGCGGGCGAAAGCACTAGCCAAAGTATTACTATTATTACTATCTTAATTTGTAATAATTTATTCCCATTTTTGTGCTGACACTAAGACTACTATTATTTAGATTTATTATATTAAAACAAAAAAATATTATGGGAAAAATCAATAAAAAAAAATGTAAAATATTTAATTTTTTTTTGTCATATTTTGTGTTTTTGCATCCTAATCATTCATTCCATATTTACATATTTAAATAATTAAAAAAAAACATCAAAATACAAAAAATTATAGCACACTTTTTTCACATTTAATAATTTATTATTCATATAAATATGTATCTACTATTATAGGCTTTTAAATTTTCAAAAATAAAATTTAAAATTCCATAATTTCAAAATGTTTTTATTCTTTTATCTCGTTAATTTTCATTTTTACCGTCAATCTTTTCATATTTTTTTTTAAGTTTTGTTAGTCTGTTACTTTATTTAATAAAACAAAAATCTTATGTATTTTTTTATAGTAATTTATTTTGTATACTTTTAATATACATTTTATAGCATGTAAAATTTAAATTATCAGTTCAATTAAACTTGGAAAAAAATAATTCCCATGCATTTTATTTTCGCTTTGACATTTTTTTCTTACAGTTTATTTTTTTAAGTTTAATTATTATACAACTTTAAAAATGTCAAAATAATTGCGATCACTTTCGAATTGAATTTCGGGTTTACCAAACATTCTTTTTTGAAATTTAATTGCCTAGTAAATATTAGAATTAAGCTACCTACAAAGGTGTGACTAAATGGATCAAAGGTAAGATTCTTTAAACGGTGTTAAATTAATAAGACGAGATTATAGGTAAGTTTAAATTAAGTCAGTGCATAATTATATAATTGCCTGTAGAGAGATAAGTAGCATAAACCTGCACTAATCTAGGAAATGATCAAATCCGATATCAATGGAACTTGAAAAACGTTCAATATTTTCTTGGGTATACCTACACATTATTTTTTTGGATTATTTAATAAGTTTTTTCTCCCAGATACTAAGCTGTGTCTGTTAGAAAAAAAAGTAATCGAATAGATAGGGAACACATACGCCCTTATTAAAAAATACCCCCGTAAATACTATTCCACTAAATCTTTTATCTATGTACTATTCAATCAGGATAAATTAGGTATACCATTACAATTACTACAGTTATTAGATTTCTAAAACAGGTTTTCTAGAAGAACTTGATAATTGCGGGCGTCCTACCTTGAATTTTGCTTGGTCATGGTGTTCAAGCAAAAGGTTATGTATATATTATTCATCATATGAAATAAAAATAAAAAGTTTTGCTAAGAAGGTAGTCAGTCTGTTAATTTAATAGGGACGTTTTATTAAGTACTCACTAAAATATTAAATGATAATAGATAAATTTTGATTAAAATCCAAATAATTTTTGTTTATCAAAAAATTAAATATGTGGCATATTTTTCTAGGCATTTATATTGCAATTAAAAACATAATTTTATAGGCAATTTTAAAACAGTTATGTAGTATAAACTGCATATTTAGAGATAAGATAAGCATGATTCTATAGATAAATTAAGGTAGCCCATTATTAGTTTCGGATAAATGATTTTATGCTAATTATTTTTTTGAAGCTTTATATTAACGATGAAAGAGATTGCTATGGTGTAAATATTTAAATAATTATGTTTATAAGTAGGTACGAACGGCTTCCTACAGAGACAAAATTTAAAAAATTGTGTTTTTAAAACTCAACAATTAACACGTACCTTTCTTTATGAGGACATGAATTTTTTATTGTGGACTGGATAATAATATAATTTACGTTAAATATTAATTAAACTTAAACATTGAGAAATTTATTGAAAAATAATGAAGAATTTGTTAAATCTATGCGTGAGTAATAAAAAGCTTTAAAAATGTTTCTTATGGTTTTACAAGTGACGGGTGGTCTGTCTCAATAAACTGAAGAAGATCCATTGTCATTTCCATATCGGCTAAGAAAATAATACGTTAAAGCAATGCAAACAAAAAAGCAATTTCGTCTCCTTTAGACGAAACTTACAAAAATTTACCTATATTTGTTTCACTAGAAATAGTTTTAAACTTTTCTGTTTTTATTTTTTCATAGAAACGACATTCACCATCTTTACACTTGAGTTCCTAAAATAAGGACGTTAGGAAAGACGGGCGTACAAACGTAATTAGGTGCGGTTTCAAAAATACTAATATATTTTCAATTTTGATGATGAATTATAAGTTGACAATATAAGACGAAAAGTAAGAATAAAACTTTTCAATATCTGGAGTAATTTTCAAAATATCGAAAATTGGAAATTTTGTTTAATTATTTAGCTTTTGATATTTCGAAAACCAAGACAGATATTAAAAAATTTTATTCTTATTTTTCGTCTACATTCAACCCTTAATCTAAAATAGCCTTGGTGCTCGTATATTTTAGTATTTTTAGTCACTGTCGAATCTGGTCATCTTGTTTATAATGCCAGGAACTCTGCTTTAATTGTTTCGAGATCCCCCTATTCGCCAGAGCAATTCATTCTGCCTCATCGAACACTTTCTGTCATAAGGAAAAAAGATCATCCTTTCTGTCATAATCCGGTAAGATCACTCTTCAGTCCCATGAAGAATGGATATCTTTTGAGTCTTCAGTAATCAAAAAGCACCGTTCCTACGAGTATGTCTTTCTGAGTCTGCTCAATGAGCCACGTTAGCCTTGCGCCTTTGTACTTGGCTATAATTTATCTGCTATATTTTTCCATTTTCTATTATTTTTAACCCTTAATCTAAAATAGCCTTGGTGTTCGTAGGTACTACCTGAAGAATTAAGATTTATTTATAAATTTAGATATTCCCGAGCGTCCCATGAAATAAGATCTAAGCGTATGGCCGAACGCTCTAACTAATTTTTTGGTGTTTTTTTTTTAGAATTTTTCGCATGTATTAAATTTCTGTTTGGTTGCAAACTCGTTTGGTTAGTGATTTGCCCAGATGTTTTATAAACTGTGCCTTCTGGAGGCACTAGCATATGTGGCAACAAGTCACGGCGAACATGACTATATATAGAGTCCAGACCAATAGCTTTCTGATTCAGTAAATTATTGTATTGGAAATTTACAATAAAATTAATTATATACTGTAAAAAAAGGGTGTGTTCCAAAATTAACGCAGGGTTTGAATGTTGGCCCATATGCATGGTAAAGTATTGAAAATGAAAAAGTAAAAACAGCGTGATAGCTGACAGTATATTTTAATGAAGAACTCGACGAAAAAAGAACACGTTTTCACTGGTGGACCAGGTTTTAAAAATAATAAAGTTTAAACATCTATAGCTCGTTATTTTCGTATAAACTATGATTGAAGTAGTGATTAAGCTTTCATCAAATGTGAAAAAATAAATTAAAAAAATTTTTTGTTATAGATTTTTCCCAGTGAGGTTTTTGAAGTCTATGATTTCTGGCAAGTCTGCGACCACTCAAGCCTTGAGGGAGCACATTCAAATCTGTATCACTACTATTCAGCTACATATATGCAAAATAGTTAAGAAAAATTTGATGAAAAAAACTTCTACATCCTATCAAAATTTTGAAATTTTACCTGTTATTCTATAAATTTTATCGGATATGCTATTCTATATACGTAACTTTATAAGTACTGCGAACTTAATGAATTAATTAAAAAATTCAGTGCATTAGATTAACAGTTTCTGAGAATTCGACTAAAACTATATAAGAAAAATTGGATCCCGGTGATATCTTTCAATTAATAACTCAGAAGTTTGTCGTTTAATTGCAAAACCAATCAGATTTTCGTATCTTTGGATTATCTAGGGTAATGAAGACCCAAAATAATCAAAAATATTAATAAAAGAAAATACAAAATCGCTTCCTGGCTTGATAATAAAAAAACTGAATTGACCTACAGCTAAAGATATTACATATACAGTTTTCGATTTCGTTTTCGGCGTGAATATAATTACTTTCTATCATAAAGTCAATATTAATAGCATAATTATATAATCAGTGATTATATTATAATAATAATAATAAGTAAGTTATAAATGTATAATCAATAAAAAATAAATTCTTGCAGTTAAATGGTACATAATACCTATACCCATCATAAGTTGAATAAATTACTTTTTAAATTAAAAAATAATATTTTTTTTTTGCACTTTATATTTATAGTCCACTTATTTTAACCATCCGCCATGTTAAAAACTTTTAAGTAAAATTTAAATTTTTAATAATTTTTATTAAAATTAATAATTAATATACGATTGTCTGAATAAATTTGTAACTGCATATAAATTGGATAATTGTTAATATTCGTGATATTAATAAACACGTATTCTTAATTATTAACATTTAAAAAAATGTCGATTTTTAATTAATAGTTTTGTTTTGCCAAACCATTTCACGCAAAATAATTAGCGATTTAAATGTTTTTAGTGAAAATTAGACCGTACAAAAATTTAGATCTAAGATAACCAAAAAAATTACCAAAATTGGCATAGTTTGGTGATAAAAACCAAAGAATCCTTAATATTATGTAGTCAAATTGTAATAATTATAGTCCAAAGTCTTTTCTAAAATTTCGTCCTTAAATCTACATAACTCATTTTTTGGATGTTCGATATTATTCGATTTTAAGAAATTCGGGTTGAAATAATAGTATTCAGATTGAATTTTATTCAGAGGAAAAACCCTCAGGAACTTGTCTAAGATGTATAGACGGAGCTTTAATAATATACGGTACACCCACTTGTCAGTAAAACAATTTCTGAAACAAATAAACCTTTTTTATATTTTAATATATTAACATCTATCAATGGTTTGTACAGAGTGTCTCAAGCTTTATTATTAGCATAACTATTTTAGTATTTTCAGTCACTGTCAAATCTAGTCATCTTGTTTATAATGCCAGGAACTCTACCTTAATTGTTTCGAGATCCCCCTATTCGCCAGAGCAATTGATTCTGCCTCATCGAACACATTCTGTCATAAAAAAAAAAAAGATTTATCATCCTTTCTGTCATGATCCGGTAAGATCACTTTTCAGTCCTATGAACGGGAAAATGTTCAACTAGGTCTAGCTTTTAAAATTTTTTTAATATAATTAATTTTTATAATAAAACTATCAGAGCTCTTGATTGTCGAAGGTCAAGTTCTAGAAAAAAATCTCTTTCTGATTCTTTTTTAAATAACAATATTGCTGCAATTAGAAATTTTTCTTTTAAATCCCTAAAACCTTTCGCCAGCAAATAAATCTAATTAATCGGCCAGAGTTGGCAGGACGGATGACTCGAATGATATTACGCTAGAGTCGAGACTGAATCGTGTGCGCAGTATGATTATATGAGCCGTGGATGTACCCATGCAGTGAATAGGCAGGCAATGCTCAATTGGTCTGGCTAAATTAATACTAAATTTGAAATGTTCGATTTTTTCTCTGCTGGTTTTTAAACCAAATTGGTTTCAAAATTTAGTTTCTGCTTCAATTTGACACTCTCAGAATATCTCCAATCCAAGCATCACAGCCTTGGTCCTATAGCCAATTAGTTAGCTGCATACTCCCAAAATATTTTTTATTTGGAATGCTTGAGTGAACACCAACGCGCAAGTAATTCAAAAACATTCCATATTGGAATTTTAGTTTGTAATCTAAATTATAATATTAATCTGATTATTATCTTGACAGATAATCAGTAAAATCATAAAACGATAATCATTTACTATAAAAAAAATTTCACCGCAATAAAAAATGAAAAAAAATTGCATGTCTCAGGTACATTTTACAGATACAACTATTTTTTAATAACATTGACACAAGTGAAACGTTTTTTATTTTGTGATAAGAATTACTTGTACAGAGAGATATCCTTTCAAATGCAATTTTATGATTACAACTTATATATAGAGGAGAGTTGCCTATTGGGGTACCGGGGCTTAATTCGTACCGAGTGGTTTTCTTATTACCGGTGATTTTAATATCAAATCTGACGACTAGTTTGTTACATTTTTACTTGGCTGTTAGGAATACCAAACTAATATTTTTCTGAATTTTTCCTCATCTTTATAAAAATTCGAGTATTTTAATATTTGATAAGGTCAATTTCAAACAATATTTTTAATTAAAATATCTTATACATTATTTCTCTAGACATTTATTAATTATTTCTTTAATCTTTATTAATTTCCATGATTTACCCCTCATTTTAAAGCTTATAGTGCTAGGTAATGAACAATAGACTCACGGTCTAAAAATGTACTACTTAGGAAAAAACAAGTTAAGGAAAAATAATATTAAGATTTATAATATTGTTCAGTATGCAATTTGTATATCATATCTGTAATAAAATTGCCTAAAAATAAAAAAACAATTAAATTACATACTGTTGATATTTATCACTTATATATTAGTTCTCTATAGCCTATTTTTAGCCACGGGTTGCTGCTGATAGCCTATTTAATACGAGTTGCTGAAATTACACTGACTCTTTTAAGTTAAGGAGTTTAAGGCTACTCTCCCCTAAACACACAAATAAATAAATACATAATAATCAAATTAATTAATTAATTGGTACCAAAGAAGAACCAAACAAGAAGAAGTAATGGGTATGAAACTGTTTTCACGCTTGGCCTTCTTTCCATTTGATATAACAATAAACACGCATATAATATAGTATATTTCTATGTAAAATATAGCAAAAAGCCTTAAAAATATATTCTTAGGAACGTCAAACAACCTCTATGTGTGTGAACGACATTAGCTAGACATAAAATAATACTCTTTCATGCAATAATGTGCCAGACCTGTCCTTCAAGAAAGCGTGTATGGGTAGGACGTAAGCTAACTGTCTGTTGCGAGAGGATGTAGTGCTTGACGAGCGGGATCTGATAATGGAGACTTGCCACCTGCTTTTGGACCTTTTCTGCCTAGAAAGACTTTGCTTGTAAATGTATCCAAAAGTATGCAGAGGAAGGCGTAGTATGTGAATATGAGTATAAAGTTCATAAAATAGTAGCTTTTCTTGTAGACAAAGTAGCACAACAACAGTCTGCAACTGTTGGCACTTTCAAAATCAAAAGAAGTTTTATAAAATTTTCTTTATCTTCTTGGTTTACTTTTATAAAACTGTTATCTGGTTACCTGTGTGTGTGTTTGATTACGCATCATACAAAAACTACTTAACAGATTCGGATGAAATTTAATTTTTTGAAGTAACCAGACTTAACAACTGGTATATACTTAATCTGGCGGTAACGGTTTTCCGAGTGTAAATACCTGCACTATATTGCGAGTGCAGCGAGCTCTGATTCATCTGAGCAAGAAAGCTGTCTTATTATCCAAGAGATGAAAGTAAAGCTGGTATTAAAAAGACAGGCTAAGCGGAGCAAGCAGATTGAAGGATAGTGTGTGGTAGTATCTACCTTACCAATTCGTAATAAGCAATGCCTGCCAACTTTTTTGCAAATAGCTTAAATCCGCTACTGATACGAGATTACGGGGAGCCAAAAAATCCGACAGGGCGACAACAATGAATTCAAAATGCAATACTATTATAATTTGTACATAGAAGTAAAAACTAATAACAATAATGGTTCGTTGATATTAGTATTTAAAATCATAAATTATACAACTTGATACATTCTCTATAATCGCGCGATTATAAATGCGTTATGAACTTCATAAATTTGGTCTATAACGTTGCGCTTCGTAATTATTTGGATTTTTAATTAAATATTAATATTTTATTTATTTTTTATATTTTTATTAAATAAAGTGGGGATTTATTATGTAATAAAATATACAATAATATTTTGTTTAAATTATATAAAAACCACTGAGATTCCATCATTCTATCTGTAGCTTCCAATTTGAAAACAACTTAAGTAACAACCTTAAGTTGTTCTTTGTGTTTTAAGTAAGAGTTTAAGTGAACCCTCAAAAATATCGAAAATGTGTGACGAAGAAGTTGCCGCATTAGTTGTAGACAATGGATCCGGTATGTGTAAAGCCGGTTTTGCAGGAGATGATGCTCCACGTGCTGTGTTCCCAAGTATTGTGGGTCGGCCACGTCACCAAGGTGTCATGGTTGGTATGGGTCAAAAAGACTCATATGTAGGAGACGAAGCCCAAAGCAAAAGAGGTATCTTAACACTTAAATACCCAATTGAACATGGTATCGTTACAAACTGGGATGATATGGAAAAAATCTGGCATCATACTTTCTACAATGAACTTCGAGTAGCACCAGAAGAACATCCAGTACTCTTAACCGAAGCACCAATGAATCCAAAAGCAAATCGTGAAAAAATGACACAAATTATGTTCGAAACTTTCAACGCCCCAGCTATGTATGTTGCAATTCAAGCTGTTCTATCACTTTACGCATCTGGACGTACTACTGGTATTGTTTTGGATACAGGAGATGGTGTTTCACATACAGTACCAATTTACGAAGGATATGCATTACCACATGCAATTTTACGTTTGGACTTAGCCGGTCGAGATTTAACAGACTACCTTATGAAAATCCTTACTGAACGTGGATACTCTTTCACAACCACTGCCGAACGGGAAATTGTACGTGATATCAAAGAAAAACTTTGTTATGTAGCATTAGACTTCGAAAATGAAATGGCAACTGCGGAAAGTTCAACATCCTTAGAAAAAACTTACGAATTACCTGACGGTCAAGTGATCAAAATTGGTAATGAACGTTTCCGTTGTCCAGAAGCACTATTCCACCCTTCAACTATTGGTATGGAATCGAATGGTATCCATGAAACAACATTCTTATCAATCATGAAATGTGACGTGGATATTCGTAAAGATTTATACGCAAATATTGTACTATCCGGAGGTACCACTATGTATCCAGGTATTGCTGACCGTATGCAAAAAGAAATTACCGCATTAGCTCCACCAACAATGAAAATTAAGATAATTGCACCACCCGAACGTAAATACTCCGTATGGATTGGAGGTTCAATTTTAGCATCGTTAACAACCTTCCAACAAATGTGGATATCAAAATTGGAATATGATGAATGTGGTCCATCCATTGTTCATAGAAAATGTTTCTAAATTTATTACATATGATTAATTTATTTAAATAAGATCCGGATTTAGATTTATAAAAGATCTTTGATAATAATCGAATGATTTTTGTCCAAAATCTTTTATACAATGAAAACACCATCTTTTATAAAATATTTTGTCATTAAAAATATTTTATAATAGATCTTTGTTAAAGATCCTTTTTGATCATATCTTGTACCGTCTAAACCGTGCTTTAAAAAACATATTCCTAACCTAAATAATTGAATTCAATTATTTTGTACTAATGGCTATTTTGTTATCAATTTACTATTAATTTTATGTAAATATATTTATTTATGAATATTCAAAAATTATTCTACATATTATTTTTATTAATTACACCTCATTATATCCACTGTCTTATTAGTTATGCTACTGCATAAGTATCACCAAAAGAACCGTACTGCAAATTTAATTTGCAATCATGTGAGTTATAAAGCGGAACGGATGAAAATTTACATAAACTCTTGCCACATTATAAAAATCGATTGGGACATACAGTATTTTTATTTGAACGGGTACACAGTTCAAATAAAGCTCTTTTTCTATGTAATAAAAGAGTTCATGCAAGTTTGATTGATAAATAAAGGCTTGAAAAATTGTGGATTTTTGAGAAAATCGTTAAGTAAGTTGGAGAAATTTAACATGCATCTTCATAAACATCGTGAAATAAATTTACATTTAGGTTTTTATTTTGAACTCTCTCAATATAGTCACGGTTGTACTGAAATTCGTCACATACTTTCCTAAATTCCTCAGAAATAATTTTTCCTAAAACTTTACGAGAGTGAGCATCGTGTTGTTAAGTTTTTTTGATCAAATATGCGTAAATGAACCTTGTATTTTATAAAAATTTGTTTGATTCTAATATTAAACAGCGGTGATAATATTAAACTACGTAGGTAAAACATCGTATGCGAGTGATATCTTGAAGTGATTTCAGGCATTCAAAAACTGTTAATACAGTCGTCATATTAGCCAAAATTTGTATTCACACGATTTCTAAATCTTCCCGTTTTATACACTATCTCATGCTACGGTGCATAGAACGTATATTTCGATATATGCTAATTCAACTGACGCGGTTATAACTCGGTCCCATCTATCGCGTAAGTTCGAGGTAACTGTATTGATAGAATCATCTAAAACTGGAGGGGAGGAGGAATAACAAAAAGTTGCTTTGCAATTTGGATAAAAATTATTTTATAAGACATCCAAAAAATACAAATATGCAATTTAATTAACAATTGGATAAGCCCCTATTAAGTCATAGTATAATGTATTGATGGTGTGGTTTAAAAATATTCAGGGTGGATGTAAGCTTTAAATTAAGTTCTGGTTGCGGTCTCACAGATAGTTATGGCTGAGCATAGATATACGAATAAGTAACTATAAATAAGGTAATCTAACCGTCTCGTACGCAGCGCTTTTTTCTATTTGGTAATGTCTCAAGTTCCAAGACTTACAAAGACTTGTGATTTGAAAGTCACACATTTGATGCAAAAAGTTCAGAAACATTTATCGACACATTTTGCAACAACTCTAGATACAAAGAATCTTTGTAATGCGCTGTTGCATTCACCCAATCAAACAGGTGTAGGCGCGATCTGTATTCTCTGCAAGTGTTTTTTTGTAGGTGGTGCGTATAAATCTACGATTATGAAGGTTATAAAGCTTATTTATGAATTACCTTTTGCAACATTGGAACACCATAATACAACACATTACACCGTGCATTACACTCGATTCACGGAAGATCAAATTCAATTATGACGTAAGAAGAAACTCAGATGAGGGGATAATCATGAAATTTCTTCAATGACATTTATAACAGAGTTGGCACTTTAGCAGTAGAAAACTTTTGTTTATGCGGGAGTGTGTTGGTAAAATTTAAAAAAAACTTGATAACAGCTGTTTTACATAAATTTTGGAATAACTTCAAATATAAAATATGATGTATAAAATTTATTTATGTATTAATTTCTTACAATTAATTTATGTATCAAAAAGTGATATCGCCGATTTACGTGTAAATATTTACGGTAAATTTTCTCTTTTTATTAAATAATTATTTTAAATAAATTTTTAAGGCCCAGCATCAACCTAAACAATTAACAGATAATCAAGTTCGTACCTTAGCTGGTTTAACAAATGCGAGAGATTTACAGAAACATTTTGATAACATTGCTGTAGAAAGAGTTGTTGGGACAGAAAGTCATCAAAAAGTAAAAGAATATATTATCGATGTCCTTAAAGATCTAGATTGGGATGTGGAACGTCATAATTTTACAGAAAATACACCTATTTTTGGGAAATTAAAATTTGAGAATATTATTGGAACATTGAATCCAAATGCATATCGTTTTTTAGTTTTAGCATGCCATTATGATAGTAAATATATGAAAAATGAAGTGTTTATTGGTAAGTTTAGTCCAAAATTGAAACCGTAAACTTTTAAATTAGAGGTAGCAAAGATGACTTAATTTCGGTAAAGAATTTTAGAAAGTTTGACTTGGTTTGTAAATATTCCATATTTTGTAGGAGCGACAGATTCTGCAGTTCCTTGTGCGATGATGTTAAATTTAATTAAAGTAATGAAACCATATTTAGAACAATTACGAAACTCAAATGATCTTAGCCTGAAACTTGTATTTTTTGATGGTGAAGAAGCATTTCGTACATGGGGACCAAAAGATTCAATATATGGTGCAAGAGAATTGGCTAAACAATTATCAAGTAATCATTTTAAAACCAATTTAGGTCGTGTTGTAACGGAATTAGCACGATGGGATGTAATGGTGTTACTCGATTTATTGGGTGCACCAGATCCAAAATTTTATAGTTTAGTTCAAAGTGGACAAAAATGGTATTTGAATTTTGTTCGAGCTGAACAACAATTATCTGATTTAGATTTGTTAGTAAGATATTCGAGTGGTAAATCAGACCAAACGTATTTTAACCCAAGATCAACGCAATCGTTTGTAGAAGATGACCATGTTCCATTTATGAAACGAGGTACGTATATAAATCTTGATATAAGCCTATAACAAAAGCTGTTTATTTTTTGATAAGGAAGATTTTTTACATTTAAACTTTTGTTCTATCTATAACAGTTTACAAGATTGATCCTACGGACCCATAGGTCAAGACCCAATTGACCTACGTTGCTCATTTACTTGACCTCACTTTTTACGTCCTGAGTGCGCTGTAAAAATTTCAGGTTGATATCTTTTTTCGTTTTTGATTTATCGTGTTGGCAGACAGACGGACAGGCAACCGAAAATGGACTAAATAGGTGATTTTATAAACATCTATACTAACATTTTGTTCATAGTATTAATATTTTTAGGCGTCACAAACTTAGGACTAAACTTAGTATGCCTTGCATATTACATATATGCATGGTATAAAAAGACCAACTTCTTAGAAAATTACAAAAAGCAGTATTTTTTGATTATGTAAAAATTTTTCGAACTTTCGTTTATTCTTAAGTTAGTATAAATTAGTTTAATCTCTTGAGAATGAACGAAAGTTCGAAAAATTTTGAGATAATATAATAAAAGCAGCGCATTCTCTCGTTGCAATGAATGGAAAGAGTATTAGATCGTATTTCTCTATCTCAACCCGTTTTTACTGGAATACTTGCAGTATTTGAATCTTATTAATCTAAAGCTATATAACGATTCTAGAAAAACATTTTTTACGATAGAAATTAATTGAAAACTATTATTATAAAACAATAAACCCTCGAATTTTGATTTACAGGAGTTCCAATCGTGCATTTAATTCCTTTACCATTTCCTGATGTTTGGCATACCGTCAATGATAATATGGATATCGTCGATGTAAACACTGTAGAAAACTTAAATAAAATTCTAAGAGTATTTGTAGCTAGTTATTTACATTTGAAAATATAAATAACAAAAATACAAATCCAAAATGGTTACCTGTAAGCTCAAAGTATTATTTTTTTACAGAATTTTTATAGAATTATTATTAGAATTGATTTTTTTATACTAAAACGGAAAATTGTATTAATTTTCATGAAGAATGATTTATTCAAGGATCCTATTATTCAGGGTTGAATGGACATTTTGTACTAATTTTTTTTAAATATTTAAATATATTGTACCAATGTGGATAGTAAAGTTAAAGTAATGACAATAATTCCACCAAATCTTTTTTCCATATCAAATCGTTTTTACTATCAAAATTTTTGAAAATTTTAACTTAATGCTGACCCAAATAAAGTATTTGAATGCCACATATACTTTATGTATAGTTTAATTAAAAACGTTTTTAAATGGCCTGTGTTCTTGATAATCGAAATTGGTTTAAGTTCTAAATTTAATGTCATGAACAGTAGCCACATCACATTTCAGCGTTCAAGTTGTTAATTTCATATTGGTTTTAAATTTTGTATATACTTATCACAAGAAACATTCCTTTACGTAACCCAAAATAAACAAGAGTAATTTTAATGGCCAGCGTTAGTTGACGACTCATTACTTGCTCAAAACTACCTTATGTTCTCATCCAAAACTGGTTTCTGAATAGGAGTATGTTAATAAGTTGAACAAATGTATCAATTATGCGTGTTTATATTTTTTGGTTGCTCGTGTGATATTTACTTAATATTTTATTCGCATTAAACAATAAAAGACTTTATGTAAAAAACTAATAAAATAAAGCTTTGAAATTATGTAAATATATGTTAAAATTATATATAAAAATGAAATTGTTATGAATTTATTAAATTGTTATCTTTTGTACAATGTTTTAATTAATGATAAATAAATGTATGTACAGCAAAATATTTATTTTAATTTAATTTTGAAAATTTCATTACTGAAAATAACCCTTTCATTGGTCTGGACATTAAATATCTGACGTCTTGAAAAAGATATCGATTAAGTTTCAAAATAGCTGAAATATATTCCAAGTAATTATTGATCGTTTTTAGCTCAATTTAACTGCAGTATAATATCTATAAGTGAAAATAATCAAAATTCGATTTGTAAAACAATTGGAACACCCACAGATTCTACCTCGAGATGTTTCCCAGGATTGATGGATCCAAGGTCCGCATGTCCGCATGCAGGTGTTGGAGATATTGATTTAAAATAATAGCTATTCAGATCCAATCCTTTTTAAGTGTGCCACGTATCGCCTCATTAGAGAATATTCATGAAATTTAAATTTGGTTCAAATATTTTTCTTCCGTAACTTTAATGCCTGGACATTTCAACTAAACCATTATTTTAGTAATTAATATCTTTTTAATTACTTAAAATTAATTAATATAAGTACAAATTCAGTGAGGGCATTTAAAAATTTCTGAAACGGAAATTCAAATTTTTATACGGACGTGACATCAAAGTACCGGCTTGTCAAATTTGTTGACATACTGTATGATATTAATTACTTACATTTTATATGGTATTTCATTAAATTATACTATTCTACGGCTTTTTATTAGAAAACTTAATAATAACGAGTGTAAATTCTGTTTTGTAAATTCATTTTTTTAAAGTGTAAATTATACATTGAACTGTCACCAATTGACAGATCACGCACTTATACGTCATCAACAGAGAGCGCCAAAAAACTGCGTTTAAATATCTCAAAATTATAATGTATTTTAAATATTTGTTTACGCTTAAATACAGCATTTTCAAGCAGTATTTATATTTTTTACTTGGTTATAACGGTGTAAACAATGAATTAAAAATATTTAGAAAATACATGAATATTCCCTTTTCTTTGCATGAGGCTTTATAAATATGATGATATTTTCTGTATAAAATGTCACATGTGAATGTACCTTACAAAAATACCAACATAAAATAAGTAGTGAGAATTAAAAATAACCATAGCCAACTGATTTTTTAACTACGTACAACTCTTTATTTTGACAAGTAATATTTTTTTTTTACATAAGTAAAATGTCAAAAATGACAGACAATTATTTTCATAATGAATTTGGTAAAATTAACACAAAATTTTAATTAAATTGTCTTTAATCGGAATTAAAGTGTGAAGGTTATGGATGAAAATGGCTCGTCGCCAAAAAATAAGAAATTTTTACATAAAATGTTTATGGCAGGAAAAGGGATAAATAATCGTGTAGGATGTTTTTCAGGAAATTCAATAGATTCAAGTGCAAGTCCTAGTAATCATGTCAATAATACAGATAATATACAAAGTGCACAATTACGACTGTGTTGTGCCGTAACTGATGTCAATCAAAGTCCGGCCGTAAACTTATCACGTACACCATCAACATTGTCACGTAATAGACCATTAGATATACCATTATTCCAAAAGGCGTCTATTGCTAATAGTGTAAGTTTTATAAAATGAATTTTTGTATGTGATTGTTTTCTTCAGAGACTGGTTTTTATATGTAGATAAATGGCACTACAAGTAGTACAACAAATGGCGACTCAGAATCTTCATCGAAAGAAGATGCAAATAATATTAAGGATCGATCTCGTTTACGTCGAAAAGTATTAACACAACGTCGTTCTGCTGATAATTTAATACCTACCATACCTCCATCAAGTCCTCTACGATATTCATCACCCGAAAGTTCACATAGTGCACCAGTTTCAAAACTTAGGTAAACGATCTTAAACTCTTTTATAATTTATTCTAGGCAGAAATGCTATATTATTACCCTTTTAAGCGGTTAATCTCATTGATCTCATATTTCTTCCTTAAGATCTCTTTAAATTCTATTATTTCCCAACCCATTCTATCATAAAACAGGCAAACTCGAATCAAATTCCTACAGTTAAAATATGCAACTGTTAATAATACCGTGTTAGTATAAAGTTTGAGCCCATATTTTGAAATCTTGCACAACTTTGATGCGCCTTTTTATATTCCTTTTACTTTTGCGATTGGATAATTCGTGAATTTCCCCCAAAACGTTCCTGGTGTAATTTGATTTCAGATACAAATAGTATGTTTCAAATTAGTATGTATTTTGAAACGGGGTATAAAATGCAAAAAGTGTATTTTAGAAGATTTTAGTAACAACAACAAATACACAATATTTATTTATTTCGATATCTTGAATAGTATTAATAGTGAGTAGACCCCATCAACCAATTTTCATACACAGCAAAGATTCAGTTTACTTAGAATTGGCAAACAAATTTATCTTATTTCAATGTTCGATATCTTGGAAATGAATCAGGCGGTTTTTATTTCATTAAATAATGTTTCAAGGATGAAATCTACTTAGATTTTATAAAAAAAATTAAGCTATAATGTTTTATTCGCTACCATGACAGATTATACTATTGTAATTAAATTATGACTCGTTTCGAATTCATATTTTAGATTAAACTCACTACTTACTATAAAATATTAAACCAAAACAAGCGAAAACAAACAATTGGCTGAGTTAATTGTTGAAATACCATGTATAGACAGTGTTGGCATACATACTATACAATTTGCGCTCTCACGGGTAAACAGTGATGTTTACAAAAAAATGTTTCAAACAAAAGTTGTTTATTTTTTATAAGAAACATTTCTTACATTACTTTAAACTTTTGTTCTATCTCTAACGGTTTTCAAGATGGGTCCTACGGACCCAAGACCCAATTGACCTATATTGCTCATTTACGAACTTGATTTCACTTTTTACGTCCTCAGCACGCTATAAAAATTTCAGCTTGATATCTCTTTTCGTTTTTGAGTAATCGTGATGACAGGTGATTTAACACAATTGGGTGATTTTATGAACACCTATACCAAAAGTTTTTTCGTAGCATCAATATTTTTAAGCGTTACAAACTTGGGACTAAATTTAATATACTAAATATATTTCATATACATGGTATAAAAATATTATGGACTCGTACTATTGTAGCAATAATAATGACACGTGACCTTGATTTTATTATTTACATGTTAAAAAGTAAGAAATGGACGTTTGGTAATTACAATGATTAAGTTTGCATGCGTCTTATATCAAAACTATTATTCAATTATTATTTCTCAGATCGACTACATCTCATGATACAATGTTATACAATAATTCATCTACAATAAGTATGGACAGTTTGGCTAGGCAAGCGTTACTTGCTGCTCAAGTTCTACATTTAATTCCGACAACTAAGGCTCGTGAACGGTATGTAGCATGATTTATTTCTAAAAAAAAATTTTATTGGAAGTTTCTTAAATTATTTTTTCTGATTAGGAATTATTTGCAAGGGCGAATTGCAGCAAATTCTTTATTAGGTGCCACTGAATTGGAACGTGTATTACCTAATCGTGAAGCTCGCATCTTCGTTGGAACATGGAATATGAATGGTCAATCACCGCCAAGGTAAATATTTTACTTCCTTTTTAAGATAGACAAACAGATTTGTTTTTTAAAATCGGCACTACACACTTTTTGTGACGTCATCATTTACAAAAATCATTTTTTTAGAATTCTACAGAGGCGTATTAGCGTATGCCATATGACATGAGTACGTTACTGCTGATTTTCATGACAAAATTCGCATTTTTAATTATTTTGGTCTTTACTCAAAATTATTAAAAGTTTATTGAAATATTTGTATACATAAAACTATTAAATTATCAGTTTGTCCATTTTTTACATTCCATAGCACACTAGTTATAAAAGTTTAATTTTTAACTACTATGCTGAATGTAAAAACTTGTCAAATTGATAATTTAATAGTGTTATGTATTCAAATATAAAAATAATGAAAAAATTAAAAATGCAAATTTTGTCATGGAAATCGACATGCAAGTATAAAAAAATATTCTAAGCAACTTTTTCCAATAGTTTTTTTTTCGATATCTTTAACCATCTCTGACGCTAGGCAAAATATTAAGAATCGGCCCTATTTGTCAATTTGTAGTAGGCTGAGTTAAAAGTTTTGATAATATTGGCTCGTATTCTATATTCTTCAAAGATACAAGATCGTTCAGTTTTTAGTTTGACGTCATTTTGATAGTTTTCTTATAGTTAATTTAAAGAATTTTAAATAAATTCATTAAAATACATAAATTTTGATTATAATATAAATTATTAATAAAATTTCTTGATTATTTTTAGAGAAATCAATGATTTCGTACTTCCAAGTTGTATTGATCATGTACCAGATATCCTAGCAATTGGTACACAAGAATCCTGTTCAGAACGATTTGAATGGGAAGTATGTCTTCAAGAAACCATAGGCCCATCTCATGTTATGTTGAGTTCAGCATCGTTAGGTAATCATAAACTTTAACTCTTAATTCATTCTGTGTTATTACTTTTAACAAATTTTCCAGGTACATTACATTTGGCTATATTTGTACGCCGTGATCTCATCTGGTTCTGTTCAATATGTGAAGATGCAAGTATGTCAGTAAGACCGGGAACTGCATTTCGTACAAAAGGAGCCGTTGGTATTGCTTTTATGTTATTTGGTACATCTTATCTCTTTGTAACCGCCCATTTAACTGCTCATCAAGAGAAAGTAAAAGAACGTGTTTCGGACATTAAACGCATTATTCGTTCGTTAGACTTACCTAAAAATTTACCAATACGACATAAATTAAAGGGTAAAAAAGATGTGACACAAAATTTTGATTGCGTCTTTTGGTTTGGTGATTTAAATTTTCGTTTAAATGAACCGCGTGCCCAAGTTTTACAGTGGATTGAGGAAACGAGTTGGCCATTACCAGCACATTTGCCACATGGCATGTTACATACGGATCAATTGAAAGCTGTACTATCTGATGGTGCTGCGTTTAAGGGATTTCGTGAGGCACAAATTACATTTCCACCAACTTACAAGGTATTTAAGATTTATTTTATATTTTACCAAACGATTAAAAGTTAATATTTCACCATAAACGTTCTTTTAAAATTTAAACCTTTATGTCTGTCACAAAAAACCCTTCATCCTAAACATTTCATCCTAAACTAATTTTAATATTAATATTTTTCCAAATAGTATGATCCAGGCTCGCAAAGGTTTGATAGTTCAACTAAACAACGGACACCAGCGTACACAGATCGTATTTTATTTAAATGTCGTTCAGCGACAAATTTGTTATCAGCAGCCCGTCGTGGATCAGCATTATCAAGTTTATCAAGCACTAGTGTTGAACAGAAACCGTCTTTAGAATGTTTAATTTATGATTCCGTCCCGAGCATAATTACATCTGATCACAAACCAGTTTGGGGAGTTTTCAAAAGTCATGTACGGCCTGGAATTGATACGTAAGTGTGTTTAACTAATTCAGTATGCATCGAACTAAAATTGTAAGAATAATCTTTTACTGGGTTGAAAATTTTATTCGGTGAATTATCATGCTGAAAATATCACGATACATTTAATTTAATTAACATTCATTTCCGCAGACATCCCTCTCTTGGACTATGTTTATACACGTAGGAGTTATGCCCTTCTATTTGTAACAGTAATTTATTGAATTAAAGGAAACGAGTCTTCTTAGTCAGTAGCTTCTGAAAACAATTAAGGCGTTGATAAATAAAATTATCAGCGGAAAAGGTGATAAAACACATATATGGTATCACAATGGGCTCTATAGCCTAAGTGTGTATTTTGTGGATAGGCAACATGACCTAACCTATTACGCCCATAGTTCATGAATGCAAAGTAGAATTTTCACTCATTAAATATATATTTCTTCTTTTGTGTAGAATACCATTAGCCGCTGGATTATTCAACCGTGATGTATATTTGGAGGGTATTAAAAGACGTGCAGCCAGTTTGGAAAAAGCTAGGGGTGTGTCTACTATATGTTCCATTCAATAGGTAAAATTTATCGGACTCTTTAATAAGACCAGTACGAGTAACTTATTACAGGGTCCTTGATTTAAATAATTGATTTTATACCAAAGAGAATTTATCTAATCTCAAATTTTATCAATTGTCGACCAAATTAGAAAATCTAGTTCTTGTTTTCTATCATTATTTTAGGAATATTCAAAAATGGTTGTGTAAACAATAGGTTATTATGATTAGTTTATGGATTTTTATTTTAACTTGGATTTAACTAAAGTTAATTCATTTAAAGGGTATTTTGAAAATTAGCAATGTAAAGCTATGTATATACTGGATAAGCGAAAGGGTGACCATTGGCTTGGTAAGTACAAATTTAACACCCACTTCGTTGTCCCGGTTTATATGCAGCTTAAATTAAAATATTTACGCAGGTTGTGCAATATTCGGCTTTCATTTAAGAAAAGTTGATCTCTCGTGAAGACTCTAGTCTCCAATACAAAGAAGATAATCTTCGATGTCCATATTAAGTTTTCAAATACCCCAGTTATATCCAATCAATTTTATTATCCTATATTTAGCATAATTTAATAATTATTAATTTTTTCTCTGAAGTTCAATATGAAAACCTATAAAATTTGAACGTGATAAGAAATGTTCGAAGAACGGGAAAGTTTTTATATACAATTTTTTTTTCATTTGAAAAGTATTACGATATGCCTGGACGGTGTGGTACAATATTTTAATTTGTAATAACAAAAGTATTAAAAGGTTGGATAATCAAAAATTTACTTACTCATTTAAAAATCATAGATTTTGATACACAATTTTCTTTTTTTATAATTTTCTTTTTTAATAAATCATTTACAAGAATACATTTTTCACCTTTTTTCTCAATAAAGAACACAGTATATTTACCGTTATTTTAAAATATCTTAATTCATTTTATTTTTTTAATTTAAAAGCCTGCCAATTTATGAAATATGTAACATGTGATGCGTGGTATACCATTGCACATAATTTTAAATGCACAGAAACTTTGTGCATACCAGGATATTATATCACCACTATAATTATTAATTTTAACAAAAAAGAAACATTATTAGTGGGGAAGTGTCATCATTAACAAATTAGTGCCATCATTAAAATTTGATATTGTAACCACCGTTTCAGAGGCATATTTTTTGTTTGGCACATAATAAAGGCAATCAATCAATCATAGGACCTATGTACAAATTATTTTATAAATGAAATTCTAGTCGAATGCAGTTAGGTTCTTAGGCTCAGCCAGAGACATCAATAATCTCTAAAATTCTATTAAAATCGCAATCAAATGAAATCATTTTACACATCTGGCTTTTGTTATGATTTTAAGAATAAATTCTTATGAATGGTTATCGTTCTTTTAGTTTTAAATCCAGACTGATTTAATAAAAGTGTCAAATTAGAAATTTTAGCTGTAAATTCTACTCGAAATTACTTTTTTTTTATTATTTAAGCATTATTACTGCTTAGATCTATAAATTAATTACGTATTTACTTAATATTTCTGAATAAACGTTATAACGCTAAAAATTTTTGAAGTTGGTTAAGTTAAGTGATTTTCTACTCAAACATAAGTTTAAATTTGTATAATACGATAAAAAACTTTAGATTACTGCAGGAACTTAAGTCTTATATATTAAACATAGAAGTTACTTTTATTTAATAATTTCTACAAAGTCAATTACAATGGATTATTTTAACCTTGAGAGTTGAGAGCAACAATTGTTAATTTGATTTCATTTGAACGATTTTTTTAAACAAATGTTTGGCTGGATTCAAACATGACATTTTGGAAGAAATGATTTACATTTTAGTATTCGAAAACAATATTAAAGTAAAGCTTTTTTATTACTCAAATTTTATTAACAAAAAATATTTGCACCTTATTTTTAATTTTATAGATTTAATTAAATGGATGTAGATTTTATTTTTTTTAAATATTAGTAAGATGGATGGATTTTAGATATAATAAATATATGTTAAATATATTTTAGATAATATTAATTCCATCAAAATTTTTATTTTTTAAATGAATTTTTAGACATGAAAAATTATATAATTAAATGAATTTGTTAGAACTTAGATACTCGGGGTTAAATCTTGGAAATTGCGTTGAATTTCATATATCATAATGTTCAGTCGCATTTTAATACGGTTCATAAGAGAAATTAAACATAGCTTTTAGAATACATAAAGACTGTTGGCTTTAAACTCTTGGAATTTATTTCGTTTCTTACTTGCTAGATAATAAGTACAGATATATTACCCAAATTGAATTTGAATATATAGGGCAATTTTTTTGATAGCAATTTGTCATCGATTTGGAAAATACTCAATATATAAGACAAAATATATCCGAAAAAAAAAAAGTTGATTTAACGATTTGTTATAAAGTTTCCGAAGTATATCTCTTCGAATACGATTTTCGGATTTATTTAACTTGTAGATAACATTTTTTTCTAGATGTTTTGTTCATCTGAAGAAGATTGATTTTTAGAGTAATATTAACTATTTGATAGTATCTCTTTTTTCTAAAATTACGATTACTAGCAACTAATCGAAATTTTTCTACTTAACTATCAAAAAATGATTACCCACTTACTATTGCGACTATTACGAAATTCAACACAAATTTCCAAACTTTTATATTACACGATATGGAAAACATTTTTTGTTCAAGAATTTCCTATGTATCTCGAGTAAATGACTCGAATCACTTTAAATTCTAAGCACTTAAGAAAAGTATAGTTTAGCCATGCTATTAAACACATGATAAATTCTACAAAAAATGTAGTTTAATTCATCAAGTGCTTTTTACGGCTTTTATGCAGTTATCAATAAAAGACTGTTATGTTCGAAATACGAAATATTCGAAACTTATTTACATTAAATTTTGAATCATTTTTAATACTCGAGATTTATTATGTTTTCATACATATCGTTAGTTAATATTATAGACATATGGATTCAATTTTTCTAGTCATTTATATAATATTTTTAAAATTACATATCGTATAATTACACTTTTTTGGAAATGTACTAAGCGACTTGAACAAGATCAAAATCAAGAGTATTTATCCTAAGCATTAATATCAGAACCAGCTGTGCTTGTTCTGTCTTGCCATAAGCCTTATTTTCCAAGACGAGATTTTTATCTTTGCTATACTTTCAGTCACAAATATGATAGGGAAAACGGATTTCGAGAAGCAAAATATGTATATTTGCTGAGATGATCAAACCTTATTTATAGAAGTCAAATTGAACAAAAATTACATCCAGAATTACAATTTAATGGGGAAAAATAGGTACAGTAGGCTACATAAATTGCGATAAGGGAATACATACATTGCGATTTCTGATATGTCTTGATACAGCAGGCTTACTTCCAGAAACAAATTCGTTAGATTGATATCAAAACCAATTAATTTTGAATAATTTTCTAGTGGCATAGTACATTGGACTCCATTAGCGATTTAACTTTTAATTAATCTATATAATTAGAGGTTATGATCAAAGTCTGAAGCAAATTTACCTATCGGGCTTTGGATTCTTTGCACTACTACTATTATTCCGTGCCTTCATAATTTACACTGACTGTTTACAACTTTAGATTTATAATCCTTCATTTTCTAAAATTCTCATTGGAATTTGATCGACAGATCTTTCATTGCTAGATTTATTAGATACATTGCTATAATTATAAGTTAGGGCTTCCGATATACAATGTATATTTACAAGTTAGATTTTTCCCGTATCTTCATAATCTCTTCTGTAGCCCGATTCATTCGAGACAAATGCCTAATTGCCTTATTTTTCTAATTTGAAAAGAAAAGTTTTTAGAAATTATTTAATAATATACTAATTCTATAATGATTAAAATATATTCTCAACCATTATTTTGGCAATAATTACGAGGTACAAACCCATACAAAAAATGTTTCAAATACGATAAGTATTTTTTAAATTTATTATATATAATTTTATTATTGAAAACTATAAAAAAAAGCAAAAAGACATTGTAAAAAAATCATTTAGATAAATGTATTGTATTTAAAATATTATATTGAATGTAAAAAAATTTCTACTTCGCTAGAGACAAACATTTTGACAAATTCTTTACAAATTTGTAAAAACAATATAACAAACATACTTTAAATTTGTTAATTCAATTAAAAATTTATAATTAAAACAAGAAACTATTTGAGAAGCTATAACTGCGCCTTGTATTTTTTACTGTGATAACAAGATACTTAAAAATATCTATTTAAAAAAAGTTAAAAATATTATCTGGGAACAGATATTATTGAGTACATTTTAAGAAATATCTATCTATGGGGCAATGTACTTAATACAATGTATACTTCAGAGTGGATCTATAATACTTTTCTAAAATTAGGGCAAAGCGTATGATAACTCCAAGACCGCAAGTAAATTTTTCTTACATGGATTGAAAATACTATGACTCATAACATAAAAAAAATTAGTAACCCTTTAAATAACGTGGCTTGGTAGAGAAATTGTCGCTTTAACAAATAAAAATGCGCCCATCACGTCGCTGTTGAAAATGTTGAGGCTAAGGAAATGACATATCATTAGTTAGATTGAAAGAGGATTAACCATAAAAGTTAAAGAATTTCTTTTGAGAAATTGTTAAGTCATTATTTAATCAGTTACCTATTTTTGATACAATCTTTAATATTAATTTTGTCTTCAAATTAAACGGAACCATTGAAGAACAAACTGGTGTCTTCATATTTCTAGTCACTTTCCGATATTGCTCTCTTCACTAAGTTTTGCCTTATGAATTCGATCAATTCCAAACGGGTTCCATGGAGTAACAATTTCAGCTTCATATGCAAAATGAAACCGAACTAGATCAAGTGTTACTAATACAGTAGTTATCGCGTTTTTGTTTTATACTTAGTACATTATCGTCGTGTAAAATCCGTAAATTGTTAGTTTTCTATTTTATCAACTTGTGAAAAGTACGACCATGAAGCTTATAAGAAGGAGAACGATCGCTATAGAAAATATTGTCCCCGAAATATGGATAAAATAAGTGAGGCGCTGCGACCGCTAAGAAGTATCAATAAAGGCGGGCTGTTGTGCGCTAATTTGAAATGATATATCAATTTGTACATTATGCAACTAACTTCATTCACTTCGCAGATACTACTTCTTGATGACAGCGCGGCTGGTGGCTTAAAAATTAACTATAAATTCTACAAATTTTCAGGGACAGGTGCGCTAATGCTTTAGTACATAGCGATCTTTCTCCTTCTTTATAACCTTCATGAGTACGACACGGGATTTTTAAGTTACAAATTCTCGATACCTTTATTACCGAGTTTGATAGTATCTATGATTTAAATGACGATTTTCACATCATGTACTTGTGAATGACCTCAACTTTTTTCTCAACTGCTTTCAAACTTTGTGGCGCTAATGTGTGTAAAATAATCTGCACTTTGTGAAGTGTAAGAACTAAAACCAAATTGCTGATCATTTTCAAATCTGAACACTCTTACTCTATAACCCCTTTTTATTAATTAAGGCCTACTCAATAAAAAATTGCGTGGGATAACTAGGCAAATATTTATAATTAGCTATGAAAAGTATAAAATATATCAATGTGTTATTTACTATAGATCATCTCTGTATACAAAAAAGACATTTTAATGTATGTACTTAAATTCTCATCATTAAATTAGGTTGTAGTCCCGTAAAAAACGCGACAACCTATAAAAATTCATCTATAAAAGAAATTTGATTTCGATTGCTAATAATTAATTTAATAAAAATAGTTAATTATAGCTATCTAACTTTAAAAATTAAGTCAAACACTTTCGTAATCAAGTTTTGTATGGATGAGTTTTTTTTAGAGTGTCCCTTTGGTTTTTGAACGAGACATACTTTCAACTTTGATCTTTTTAAAATAAAAAAGTTGCAATATTTAAAAAATAATACAATGCAATATAAAATAATTAAAATTCTATTTGGTAAACCTATTCTTATATAAAAATTTATATTTTTTTGGGAATAAAAAACAATAAATACTTTGTTCTTGTAAAATTTTTCAATTTTTTTTTTTTTTAAATACACATTTGGGTACTGTTTACACAAGGACTCGTTTTGTATGCGAAATAAACTTTAACGTCTACTGTTCACTCAACCTTCGTTACCCATTTAAACGGTTTAGAGTTGAGTATACTCTCTATACTATACTTCGTACTCTGCTCTTATATACCAGTGAAATTTCTCACTCGGAGCTATTTAAGAATTCAAAGCGGGTGTTCATTGTATAGACCTACATTAGTGTTCTTTCAAATGTTCTTGGGTTTGCATTTTCCTAAATATTCCATTTAGAATAAGTGAATTTAGAAATAAACTTTGGAAAACTTAAATACACATAAATATATAATGAATTACGATTTATATCTCATACAATTTGCGTTGAAAAGAGCAAAAGCATTTCACCACCAGATCATTAAACAATACAGGATAGTATAAAAACTACACCCCAACATGATGTCGAAAGCCTTGTGATTACTCCTGCTAATTTAAATGAAAGAGAACAAATTATTGTCTGCCGATATTTGGAGATCATTGGAAGAAATATATTCAGGAAGAGATAAATTGGCACTCCGATAAAGTTTATTTATAAATAATTACATTCAATTTTTTCATAATAATAATTACCAGTTGACAGCTGATTGTTATCTGTCAATTTATTCGATATGACATAAAAGTTTTGGTAAATTTTATAATATATTTTGGGATTTTCAATTATTCGCGTTTAATTATAGCGTATTTTTAGTGTGAATATCAATGACAAATTACGGAGTTGGGTATACCCGGAGTTGAATCAATTATTTCATACAGGAAGTTTAACTCTGCCAAATCAGTCATATATGCTGGAGTGAATGGTATTAACTATTGACAAATAATGGCAAATGAAGTCCAAAACGTCGCTGAAGGTGGTTTAGTTGGTGGTTCAAAATTAAATCCGGACGGTGAAATAGGCTCCAGCGCATTAGTATCAGAAGCGACATTTAATTTCGAAATCACTAATTTCAGTCAATTGAAAGTAACTATCATTAATTTAGGATGCCGTACAAACTTATTGCTAGATAATACGTTTCTTTTATTGTCATTTATTGATTGCAGTACAAAAGCTCTACTGTCTAAACATTCAACCCTAATCCGAATCTAATATGATAGAGATCTAATTGTAAGCTTGAAATTTTTGGCATAGGCATTTCTGAAAGTCTGTGGCATTTCTGGAATTTCTAAATTCAACATTTCCATATAGAATGATCCTCTCCGTACCGAATGGCGAACGATCTCCTGCACATTTTTTCTTATTCTTTTTTGCCTTCAATACAGTAAATTTGTTCTATTAGAATTTTAATCTATATCAAGAAAATTGTAATAATGTGTGTTTTCGCATCAAAGTAATTACTTAGCTTCAAACTGTCTTATTGATAAAATATAGGAACCAGTATTTTCATCGCCATTTTACGTAAGAGATTTACCTTGGAAAATAGTAGCTATGGAATATACATGTCGAAAACATGATAAATCTGATGAAAAATTACTTGGATTTTTTCTACAATGCAATGGTGAAAGTGAATGTAGTTCATGGTCATGTTGGGCAGTAGCCGAATTGCGTTTATTATCATACAAACCCGATATCGAACCATTTTCTAGGAAATTACAACATTTATTTTATAATAGAGAAAATGAGTGTGGTTTTTCCCATTATATGAAATGGAATGAAATTTTGGAATCAGATAAATGTTTTGTCAAAGATGATTGCATTACGTTAGAAGTATATCTTCTTGCCGATGCTCCACATGGTATATTTTGGGATTCAAAAAAGTATACTGGATACAATGGGCTAAAGAATCAAGGAGCCACATGTTATATGAACTCTTTATTGCAGGTACGAACATGTTCTTTTTCAAATTTGCTTTATGTTATCATGTATTTCCAAAGTACTCATTTCGGTCAATTTATTATGAGTTTGGGAAGTAAATTGCAGTTTTCCAAGGACGAAAATATTATTTTAATTTAAACTGATCTGAGAACCAGGTCTTTCTTGATTGAAGAAGAGAAAGACAATGGTTCCAAGCGCAGTATTATTCGCGTTATTCGGCATGAAATATTCCGACCAACTGCTTGATTTTAAGAAAATTTTGTTTCTGGAATAGATGGAGGCTTATTGGTGTACATTTAAAATGTAATTCTTTATCAAATACCATCAACTTTTCTATAACTGCTGCCTGTTTATGTTTTCATGGAAAACGCACATTTTCAGAATTATATTACTATTATTAAATAACTATTTTTCAAATGATATTTTTTAACAATCAATTGTGTTTTTAGACTTTGTATTTTACAAATCAGTTGCGAAAAGCTGTTTATAAAATTCCAACGAAATCAGATGAAAGCACTGAATCAATTGCTTTAGCATTGCAACGTTTATTTCTTGATTTACAATTTAGTGATAAAACAGTTAATGTTAAGTCAAGCTTTTGTTGGGAAACCCAATGTTTTCCAAACAAACATTTATACAACAATAACCATTATAACAATTTATGCAATCATTCATTTATCCAGCATGATGGTCAAGAATTTCTTAGGGTAAGCACCCAATTTAATATTTGATGTTTTGAAAGTTAGTTTAGTTAGCCATAAACGTGAAACTCCCTAGATAAGAATAATCGGAAAATATAGTACTGAAAGAATTTAGCTTTAGATGTATTTTTACGGCTAGATTTTAAATATTTTTTATAGGTGTTGTTGGATAAATTAGAAACCAAAATGATAGGTACATGTGTTGAAGGCACTGTGCCAAAACTGTTTGAAGGAAAAATGGTATCTTATATTAAATGTAAGAATGTTGCATACACTAGTAAACGTTTTGAAACATTCTACGATATACAATTGAACATCAAGGGGAAGAAGAACATTGTGGAATCATTTAAAGATTATATCGCCCATGAAACATTAGACGGTGATAACAAATATGATGCTGGCGAACATGGACTACAAGATGCTGAAAAAGGTGTTATATTCTCATCATTTCCACCAGTACTTCATTTACATTTGATGCGATTTAAATACGATTCCATCGCTGGTTGTACTGTAAAATTTAATGATCGATTTGAGTTTTATGAACATATTTGTTTAGATGGTAAGTTTTAAATTGATATTTTTGTCTACAGTATAATCTGAAAGCATGATCGAAACTAAGCGAGATTAGTTGGTAGATATCATCCTCAAATTTTGGCATTCATATTTCAATTTATCGAAACATACTGCTTTTAGTCGTCAAAAAATTAGAATACCATAAAATCGTTTTCCTTATGAAATATTTCTAACTTCACATATAAATAAATATTTTTCATTTTATAAGGGATGTAAGCATGATCTTAGGTAGTCAATATTACGAGGATGGTCATGAAACGGGAGGGGAATTATTGTTACTGCCAAATAGATTAACCACTAACTAACTTGTAGAATATTTACAAGAAAGTGAATCAACCCCAGCCGATTATACTTTACATTCAGTATTGGTACACTCTGGTGATAATCATCGTGGACATTATGTTGTATTTATAAATCCAAAAGGTGATGGTAAATGGTGTAAATTTGATGATGACGTTGTATCACATTGTACAAAACAGGCAGCAATTGAAAATAATTACGGGGGACCTGTCGAAGAAAATTTTACTGCGAAACATACTGCTAACGCATACATGTTAGCTTATATACGTGATAGTGAATTAAGTACCGTACTTCAAGAGGTGACTGGAGCAGACATACCTAGTGAACTTGTTGAAAGATTAGATGAAGAGAAACGTTTAGAACAAATTCGACGTGAACAATTTTATGAAAGATTTTACGAACAACGAAAAAAAATTAAATTAACATGAAAATTTTATTCAGAATATTACAAAAAGGTGCCATATCTATTTTTCGAATTTTACAAGTTAAAACAAACTATAAATTTGAAACAGATTTTTAACAGCCGTCATTTGGAAAATTTATTCCCAGAGTTGAGATTTATTTGGGCTTTAATAAATGAAAAAATAAATGAAAAGTTCATCTCAAGCCTTAGTCATAAATTGTATGTCTTTAAAGTTTAAATAAATTTCAGCACGGTAAAATATAAGTTTTCAAAATGGTAACTGTTTAAACGAAGTGAAACTAGGGAATTTCGCCATTGCGTAATTTTTTGTGGCTTGTAAAATCCGAAAATAAATAATTTGGGCTACCTTTTTGTAGTAGTCTGTATTCCAATCGAATTGAATATATTTGAATTTTTAAAATTATATTTAATGTTGTCATAAATATTTTACAACTACCACACGGGTAGCTAAATTGAAATAAATAAACTTTTGTGAATTTTTAATTAATTATAAAATTAAGTTTGAATTTATTAATAAATGTCCTTTCTGTTGAATTAATGGCTTGTTCAGTATAAAGCGCGCGGTTTAAAAAGCGGTTGCTTTAGCACCCCGTTATATTAACTCTTTCTTACCACAAAAATGCATAACGGTACTAAAGAACGCGCTTTTTATTTGCTGAACACGTTCAATAGTCAACATAAGTTAATTGTTAAAATACCAGGTATACATATGTGTTAATTAACGCAATGGTTTGTTTTTATACGTCATGTAAGTAAAGAATAATAGCCACTCTTACACTCAAAGCTATGAGATGATCTTTTCTCTCACTTCCTCAGTGGATATAGTAATAAACAAACAAACACACACATAATATATGTGACATATAGATTTAATATATTTACAATACGTGTATGAATACTATATAATATTTTTAACTTAATTTTCGTCCTCACGGGTAAACAGTGATGTTTACGAAAAAGTGTTTCAAACAAACGTTGTTTATTTTTTCATAAGAAACATTTCTTACATTTAAACTTTGGTTCTATCTCTAACGGTTTACAACATGGGTCCTACGGACCCAAGCCTCAATTGACCTATGTTGCTCACTTACGAACTCGACCTCATATTTTAAGTCTTGAACACGCTATAAAAATTTCAGATTCATATCTTTTTTCGTTTTTGAGTTATCGTGTCGACAGACAGATAGACGGATAGACAACCGAAAATGAACTAATTAGGTGAATTTTATGAACACCTATACCAAAAGTTTGTTCGTAGCATTAATATTTTAAACTTAGTATACCTTGATATATTTCATATACAAGGTGTTACATAATTGACTGCAGAATTCGAAACTTCCTAAATAAGCTTATATAGGGGAACGGAAAAGCTCTTTACCAAATTTCGATCTGAGGCCTAATTTTCGAGATAATTAACCAAACCAATTATTAAATTTATTCAATGAGCACTTATAAATAGAAGGATGTCTATTGTCTTTATCGCGACTGAGTGGAGTTTAGTAAAAATTTAAAAAAGTGAGATAGATAATTTGGTAATTAAATGCAACGATAAAGACATTTTTATATTTCTTGTTGCTCTGTCATTGGATAAATTTATTAATTTGTTTGGTTAATTATCTCGGAAATTAGGCCTCAGATCGAAATTTGATAAAGAACATACACAAGTTACATAACCGTAACTTCAATAGTGAGGTTACATATAAACGGTTTAAATGAAGTAAGTCTGTGGAACGCGTTTCTCTTGAAAAATATGAATAAAAGAGGGAGATATGGAAAATAAATTGGTTCTCGTTTTTTCCCTGAAAATTCACAAAAAAAAAAAGTGTGATTTGTGTTTAAGCGTCATGTGTGTATGTCACAGTGGCTACAAATTTTTGAAAATTCAATATAGCGCCATTTTCATGTATGAAAGAAACTGTAAAGTTAGGCAACTTTTTATACTTTACTATTTATAATATTACATATGGCATATCTGTATGAACAAAGCGAAAGGTCACATCATTTACCTGTTCAGTCAACTCCTTTTTTGTTTGGCCAGTTGTGTAAAAATAACACCTTTGGGCTACGAGTTATCCATAAATTACGTCAAACTTTAAGTGGGTGGGAGGTGGGTCAACGAAATGTGACAAAGGGGTTAATAGCTTTGTGACGTCACATGTCAACATCTAAAATATCAAAACGCGAAATTTTACTAACTCGATCTATATTTTAATGTTTAATTAGTTTAAATTTGAAAAAAATGAATGGAATGCGACGTCACACCAGGGGGGAAGGGGTTTAACAAATTTTAATCACCTGTGACAAAGACAAGGGGGGGATATTACAGGTATTTAAATATCTCAAATAATTTTAAACTTTATGGGTTACATAATCAATCGCCTTTTATACACTTCCATAGAAAGAAATAATTAAAGAAAAATAGCTGTATGTTTTTTCAACTAAAAACAGTAATTACTTTATTTATGCGAAATTCATTAATGTAAATGTAAGATTTACATAAGTAATTTTTTCTGTTACAAATTTTTAAAACACTCGGTATACAGTTCTTACTCATTTCAGTAAAATGAATAAAGGAATTAAACCAAGAAAAAAAAGATATAATGATAGAACGTTTGTAATTTGGTGTTGTAATTTACGAAAATTTTATTTAAATGAAGTTATAAAAAGTGCAACTCATCTTTGATTTTGTAACGTTATGAAATCGAATACATACCATTATTGTTTTGAATCTCCCCCTAATGCTAGCATAAATTTTGAACACTAGATGGTGTTTGTATCTGATATGAAATCGGTGAGCCGCGGAGATACTGACCTCCATTTTGTTTATTTTCCTGTGAATATAATTGTTCTGTCGCCGCAAATTAGTTGAATTATTGCGACAAGAACGTAACTATAAATTTTTTATATAAGATAAAGTTGGTTTGAGCGATTTAAAGAATCGTATATATGGTTGAAGCGTGTACCCCTCGCCTAGAGGGTTTTGAAAACCGCAGACATTGGGCGCATCGCGAGTAAGCACTTTGTCAAATTGACGACTGTCTCCAGCAATAAAAATTGTATTCAAAACCAGTTAAATAATTTCAACACCATTGATATTAACGAGAAGCTTCAACATTTAAGCCTGAAAAAGAACAAAGGCAATTCGCCACCAGGCAATAAAGAAACACAAGGCGGTATCGAGACGCCGCCCCAAAGTGGTGTCGAGATGAACCACGTGACGGGGCAGGAAAAACGACTTGTGATTCCTCCTACTCATGCAAATGAAGTAGAAGAAATGGACACACATGAAGGTAAGTTTTTGTTTAATAATAATTACAATTACTTTTTGTCATACTACGAATCATACTTGACAGCTGACTGTCACTTGTCAACATATTCGATATTTATAAGAGTTCTCAAACTCAAATTCTTTCATTTATTTTGGATCATTAAATTATTTACCATTCACGCTTATTCGTAACGTATTTTTAGTGTTTTTTAGTGTGTGTATATGTGACAAATTTCGGGGTTCAAGCAAGTGTTTTACATACTAAGTTTAAACTCTAGATTAAAACAAAAAAAATTATTTTAAAAGTATTTTCATTTGGCTATGATTTGCCTCTCATGTCGGAATCGTTGAAAAGACATGAATTTCAAAGTAAATAACACAAAACTTTATTTTATTGTTCGTTTCAAAATTTATGACCTTAAATCGTGACATTCATATTTTTATTATTTTTATTTAGACAATTAAAATTTTTAGTGATATTCACATTTGCATTTTTTTTTTATTAAAAATATTTTAGTTGAATTTATCGAAAACTTCCGAAATAATAATTTATATATGAATGTGGATATATAGTTTACTGCAAGTCGTTTATCGAAGATTTCGTAACGATGACCAATCTAGTTAAGAAAATTGTTTTAAGTATTTTATCAGTTTTCTCAAATCTTAACAATATTTTTAAAAATTTAAACAAAGTTATTTAGTGGGTTCAAAATTTATTAACATATGCTACCCAATATATCTTTGTTTTTTGTCATGGATAAAATCATACTCAATAACATTTGGGTAAGATTAAGATACCCTACAACCTAGACAACAAGTTTTTAGGATGCATATTTATTATAGTCTTCCATATTACATACATCGAAAGATATTGATTCAGAGTTGATAATTTGATATCTCATCTATATCTTTGCGGGCCTCTATTACCTAATAATCAACATATGTGGATACAACCAATTTATTATTTTTTATTTTCGCCAGTTAATAAAATATGATAGTGTAACTGAAAGTAAGGCTCAAATTTCTACTCTACCCTCTTGGATATCGTAATATTTCCCCGCGAAATTAATTTTTATTCTAAAAAAACCATAGCATGAGTTTATAAAAGTGGTTTTTGAAATTTTTTTGTTTTTAAACTTTATTTTTTAGTCGAATCTGTCGAATCAGTCACAGATGCAGGAGGTGGGGATAGTGCATTAGAGACAGGAATGGTATTGGGTGCTATAGGACCACAACCCATGGCAGATGCCCAAACAGGCGCTGGTGTAGGTGCAGCACAAGCAAATCAGGATGCGGAAATGGATGAAGATGAAGCACGTTCCGAAGCGACATTCAGCTTCACAGTCACTAATTTTAGTAGATTGAAAGTAAATATCAAAATTTTTGCATTTCAAGGCTCTGGCTAGTGAAATAGAGACAAGATACATTTTGTTTAAATAAGGAATTAATTTTCTTAATGCTAATTTTCATTTTATTTAAATGTCGTTTTATTTGTTAAAAATAAAAAGATTCCTGTTCGCATAGAGATAGATAAAGGGCTAGAGTGAAATAGGCTACTTTTTAGCCAAAAAAGTATCACATTTCTTCAGGATAAAATTTTTTATCCTGTGGTAATTTTCAACCCGAAAGATTCTTATTGGAATGATGAAATTATATAAACAAGGTAATAACGTATAATCGAAAATCTGCCGCAACGCTAATAGCAAATAAGCATATTTTTTGCGCGAAATTAATGGGCTGGAATGTGATATTTCCTCCTTTGAATTATTCTCGGGAAAATTCTTATTGTAATAGAAAGAGTTGGTTAGTTATTGAGTTAGAAAGTACTTTTTTTTGTAATCAATTTCCTCATTAACATGCGACAAAAAGCCGCTACGGGTAAAAGTTTGTGTCCGAAACCTAGGAAAAAACTTCGTAAATGATCATTATTAAACATATTTAACGATGGCTGAAGTTTAGTCTGATCCGATTGAAACTTTTCGTCAACGAGAGAGGAAACTTAAAATTTGAAAATTCTCTTATAATATCAGCAGGGATGTTTAATATTTCAATGTTCTACTTATATAAACGTTTCTATATAAAATGCCTTACCATGTTTTTTTTTTCTTCAAATTATTATTTACGCAGAAAACAGAAAAGGAAAATGTGTGCATTTACGTAATAGTATTTAGATTAATATGTTAATAATGGCAAAGAATGTGAAGCAGATTTTTGTGCAGAAAATTGTTTATTTTGTGTCTAACGAATATAAATTTCCAGATTATATACGTTTGTATCAACTTGTCTCTTATTTCAAGAATAGCCTTCGAAATATTTTCTCTACAAATTTGAGAAGAACATTATTTTATTTTGACTTATTTAAAACAGGAATCAGTGTTATCGCCACCATGTTATGTAAGGAATTTACCATGGAAAATAATGGTTATGCAACGGACAAGTCAAACACAAGATAGATCTGCTCAAAAATCATTGGGATTTTTTCTACAATGCAATGGTGAAAGTGAAAGTAGTTCATGGTCATGTTATGCAGTGGCCGAATTGCGATTATTATCATATCGACCAGATGTCGAACCATTCTCTAGGAAAATACAACATTTATTTTATAGTAAAGAAAATGATTGGGGGTTTTCACATTTTATGGGGTGGAATGAAGTTCTGGAATCTGATAAATGCTTTGTCAAAGATGATTGTATTACGTTAGAGGTGCATGTCAATGCCGATGCTCCACATGGTGTATCTTGGGATTCAAAGAAACATACGGGATACGTTGGTTTAAAAAATCAAGGCGCTACATGTTATATGAACTCATTATTACAGGTATGATTTTGAACTTTTTCCCATTACTTTAATTATTTCATACCAAACTTGTCGCATATTATAAAGGGGGCAAATGGAAAATTTTTCGAAATTTCGAAAGGGCGGTCAAAAGATGATCATTTCACTGCTCTGGTATTCGACTGTCTATACAGAGTATTTCAACAATTAACTCAGTCAATTGTTTATTTTCATTTGTTTTCTATTGAATTTCGTAATTATGGAACTATGGCTAGAATGCTTCTTACATCTATACCATAATTTTTTTCGTAGTATCAATATTTTTAAGCGTACAAACTTGGAACTAAATTTAGTATACCTTGATATATATTTCATATATACATAGTAAACAAATGTGATTTGAGGTGTATAGAAATTACGCATCTTTCTTGGTGTATTTCAGAATCATACAAACATTTCTAGAATAATCAATTATTGTGCTTGTTTCTTAAATAATTTTAAATCACATTTTGGTAAATATGTCTAAAAGACATATGGCCAAGCGACAGACACAAACCATACCACAAAGCGTTAGAACACTAAAACTTCTTCAAAGTGTGGAGACATTAGATTTTATTTTTTTTCTAGACTCTGTATTTTACAAATCAACTACGAAAGGCTGTTTATAAAATGCCAACAGAATCGGATGACAGCACTAAATCAGTTGCCCTAGCTTTACAGCGAGTATTTCATGAATTACAATTTTGTGATAAACCAGTTGGCACTAAAAAATTGACTAAATCTTTTGGTTGGGAGACATTAGATTCATTTATGCAACATGATGTTCAGGAATTTCTTAGGGTAAGTACATAATCTTTACGAATTAAATTTTATTCATTTTAATATCTATTCGCTGCCACTAATCTATCTCTTAAAAAGAATATTTTATTGCATTTTTGCATTAGTGCATGTGTCTTTCTCCCCAGTTAAAATCCTCTGTTTAGAGAGTGGTATCGACGATTTGGCAGAGAATGTTGATACATTGTAAGACTGTATATGTGATTTTATACATTTAATGTTGCAATTTTTCTCTTAATTTTATTTCTTATTTCTATCAATTCGTTGTGTGAATAAATAATGTCTATTGATTTTCATGCTGATCGAACGAATAGTTTAAATTTTTTTTTGCATTTCTTCAAATAAATTCTTTAAATTCCTTAAACAAAACTTTTTGTTATTTGCAGGTGTTATTGGACAAATTAGAAAGCAAAATGAAAGGTACGTGTGTTGAGGGCACTGTACCAAAACTGTTTGAAGGAAAAATGGTATCCTATATCAAATGTAAGAATGTTGCATACACAAGTACACGTGTTGAAACATTCTACGATATACAATTGAACATCAAGGGGAAGAAAAACATTGAGGAATCATTTAAAGATTATATTGCTCGTGAAACATTAGACGGTGATAACAAATATGATGCTGGCGAACATGGATTACAAGATGCTGAAAAAGGTGTTATATTCTCGTCATTTCCACCAGTACTTCATTTACATTTGATGAGGTTTCAATACGATCCAATCACCGATTGTTCTGTCAAATTTAACGACAGATTTGAATTTTATGAGCATATATCTTTAGATGGTAAGTTGTTTTGATTCGTTTAAAGTTCGGTTTTGAATAAATGTAATAGAATGATTGAAGTGCGAGTTCAAATTAAATAAACATGGTGTAATACTGTCACAATTTTTTTGTTTTAAAAATATCTAGTTTAAATTTTTACCTGTAGGTCATATAAAATCAAATCCTGTTTTAAACATAAAACATAATTGTATTATAAGATATCATTTGCAAAGGTCAACTCTGTTACTAATAGATTAGATCATTTTTGTTATAATGAAAAAAACTATAAACACGTGAAAGGCAAATTAAACTAGAAAAAAATAGATTTCACTAATATTATATAAAAATTTTGCAGAATATTTACAAGACAACGAATCAACCCCAGCAGATTATACCTTGCATGCAGTATTGGTACACTCTGGTGACAATCATGGTGGACATTATGTTGTATTTATAAATCCAAAAGGTGATGGTAAATGGTGTAAATTTGATGATGACGTTGTATCTAGGTGTACAAAGCAAGAGGCAATCGAACATAATTACGGTGGTCATGACGAAGACATGAATTTAACCGTAAAACATTGTACCAACGCATATATGTTAGTCTACATACGTGATAGTCAATTAAGTACAGTACTTCAAGAGGTGACTGAAGCAGACATCCCTAGTGAACTTATTGAACGATTAGCGGAAGAGAAACGTTTAGAACAAATTCGTCGTAAAGAACGTAACGAAGCTTACTTATATATGACAGTAAATGTACTCCTTGAAGATGCCTTTGATGGCCATCAAGGTAATGACTTGTACGACTCTGAGCGTGCAGCTTATCGGGTATATCGTGTGCGAAAACAAGCGACTGTTGTTGAACTATTAGAAACATTAGCAGATAGTTTACGTTATCCACCTGAGCAGATACGGCCATGGCCATTTAGTCAACGTTCTAACACCACATGTCGACCAACTTTATTAGACATGGAAGCAGATTTACATAAAACTGTTATGGATGCCAGTGAAAATCAAAATCCATGGACAATTTTCCTTGAATTATTACCAACTGATTCGGGTCTAACAGCTCTGCCACCTTTTGATAAAGATAGTGATGTATTATTATTCTTCAAATTATACGATCCAAAACAGAAAAAGATCCACTATTGTGGTCATCATTATTTACCCGTAAATTGTCGGGTTTCGGAATTAATTCCATTATTAAATGAACGCGCGGGTTTCCCTCCAGATACACCGTTAGCATTATATGAAGAAATTCGTCCAAATATGACTGAACGTATAACAAATTTAAATGAACCTTTGGAGAAAGTTCTAGAAGAATTAATGGATGGTGATATCATTGTTTTTGAGCGTGACGAACGTGATGAATCTTGTGAATTACCTACATGCCAAGATTATTTTAAAGATTTGTATTATAGAGTTGAAGTCACATTTGTAGATAAAACGATACCAAATGATATGGGTTTTACAATGGAATTATCACAGCGAATGACGTACGATCAAATCGCTCGAGCCGTGGCGCAACGCGTTGGCACCGATCCATATTTATTGCAATTTTTTAGATGTCAAAATTATAAAGATAGCCCTGGACATGCACTCCGGTGTACATTTGAAGGTACCCTAAAAGATTTATTAGTGCAATGTAAACCAAAAACACCGAAAAAATTATACTATCAACCATTGAGTATCCGAGTCAACGAATTGGAGAATAAGAAACAGTTTAAATGTATATGGGTTGGTCCTAAAATGAAAGAGGAAAAAGAGTTAATTTTATATCCAAATAAATGTGGTACAGTAGCGGATTTACTCGAAGAGGCAAAAAAACAAGTGGAATTTTCTGAAGGTGGTTCCGGTAGATTACGAATATTTGAAGTGAATTCTAATAAAATATCACCGGGTCCTAAAGAGGACACACCATTAGAATCATTACCATCTACAAAACAATATAGGATCGAAGAGGTGCCTCGGGATGAATTATTGTTACAAGATGATGAAATTTTGATGCCATGTGCACATTTTCAAAAAGATACATTCTCAACATTTGGTATACCATTTTATATAAAAATTAAACAAGGTGATACATTTGGACGTGTTAAAGAACGTATGCAAAAGAAATTAGCAATACCAGATAAAGAATGGGAGAAATTCAAATTTGCGTTGGTGATTTTAGGAAGGCCTCAATTTATTACTGATGATGATTATATAATTAATATCCAGGATTTGAAAGTACATCCAAATCAAGGTAATTTTTTTTTCTTAATAGAATTATTTATCTGTCTATTTTGATGTTGATTTGCAGAGTAAAATTCAATTCTGTTCGCCGAGAGAATAAAAAAAGTAAATAAAACCCAATGTGAAAGGAAATCTTTCAAAGTTATAATCAAAAGCTCTACAAAAATCCAATTAATTTGACAAGATAACAGTTCCCGAGATTCCGCCGAAAATCTTATATATAGTGAATTTTTTCATAAAGCTTTTCCGCCGAAAATGCTCAACCAATCTTCAAATAAACCCAATTTTTGTATATTTTAGGCCATATGCAAAATATTTGTCCACCAGCTAATGAATTAAATTTTCGTGACTTTTGAGTAAAAAAACGTTTTTTTTTATTGTAACCACTGAAACGGAAAGAGAAGATTATAAATGTTTTGTTTTTGTTTCAGCAACACCACGACCATGGCTAGGATTGGAGCACATTAACAAAGCTCCCAAACGATCCCGCTTAAATTATCTCGAGAAAGCTATTAAAATATACAATTAGGTAAACATCACACCACGTCACTCTAATTTAACAACATAAACAAAAACAAAAAAAAATACAAAAATAAAAAACAAAAAAAAGTAAAAACACATGCAGATTGTTATTATTGTATTAATTAATTAATTATTCGTTTTGAATTTATTTTGAGAAGAAAAGAAGTCGTCATTGAGAGTTACTGAACTCTCTTCACAAACAGTCTTTTAAATAAACTTAACTGTGTGTGCCGTGTCCTTCACTCCACATCCCTCTAACAATCCTTCATTACACATTAAAACTGATGCCCAAACTTCTTAACCATCCATATTTTTAATTTGTTTTTTTAAATAAATAAAATAGACTGAGCATGTTCCTAATGGGCAAATTTACACAAATCATGGGAACGACGAAAAAAATCGATTAAATATTCTCTTAAATTTTCTTTTTTGTCAAATAGTTACGCTTAGCTAGTAATTTATATAATTTTTTTAACATCCAATTTAAGTTTTTGTTGTTTAAAAAAAAAATATTCGCTTCGATCCATTCAATTTTATATAAAAAAAATGATATTTTCGAATAATAAATTTTATTGTTCGGTAAATGGAATTATGTTGTATAAGAATGTATTAAATTATATAAATATTTTGAGGTCTTTATTTGTGTGTTTTTATTTTTTTTATCTTTTTTTTTTCTCTCTGGATTGGTGTTAGATTTAAAAAGATTGGGTAGGTACGATTACCAGTGGTGGATCCAGGGTGGGGGGCAGTATAGGTATAATTGTACCCATATTAAGACAAAAATATTTGTTATTGTGAAGTTAACTTGCAAACACGAATTTCATCAGTTGTTTATTTCTGATCTATTATGTAGATTAAATCTTTTTCTGGATCCGCCACTGACAACTATACGTATTCGATTCAAATAATAACGTAAGAATAGGAATTTTCATTTTTGCTTGATGGATTACTTATGAATAGCTCTCTTAAGAGCCAACATTTCGTAGCAAGTATTTTATAATAATATACATTGTGCTCGAATTCTGATAATTTTTAATAAGATGTTATATGTTGTAAAATTGGAAAGGAAATAATGTTTTTGTGATTACTCTTCCTTGATTTTTTTGTATGCTAAAACAGCAATATTCCTATGACATATTATTTTCTGAGAACAACTCAATAAGAAATACAAATATACTAGAAAAATTTTAAATGAAAATCATTTTAACTAGCAGAACTTTTTCTTTGCGTTTGTTAAAACGTTAATAACGATAGGCATGACATTTATTGATATAAATAACAAAGGATAAAAAATATGCATAGAACCAATCAACGTGACTGAAATTAAAAATTTTCTAATCAATTTTTATGAAGATGTTTGAATAAACTAAAAAACGTCAAGTCTGGCCTGTTCGATTAAAATCTTGATGTTTGGAACTGAATTGTAAACATTTACTGGCGATCAATATGCATATGTGTTCTATTTTAATATAATCAGTTAGGGTTAATAATGGCTAAATGTATTAAAATTTCTACCTATTCATACGAAATCGTGCTTATTAGGGCGCTTGACAAAAATTTGAAATATCTACTTTTCTACCAGGATTTAGTTCAATTTTTAATATTCTGGACAAAAATATCCAAAGAAAATCGAATACGTGTAGTCCTCGGACCTAAATAATAATGGATGTCTCGAAAATACAGTCATTTTTTGCTTTTCATTTTAATTCAATAATAACAAATGCACTCTCCCCTAGTTTCTAGTTTCGATTTAAGTTTTTTTAATTTTAATAATTCAGTTCTGTTTTTGGAATGTTTAATGCAGATTTTGATGAATTTTACTTTTTTTTTTTATATATGTACGACATGTGAATAATACTTTATACAGGGTGGTGGCTCTTAAACACGATAACCTGTTTAACAGTAACCTATGTTTAAGAATCAATTATTCTGTATAGCAATAATAAAATGTTGATGATTATTATGTTATTCAAGAGATTTTTTTGTATTACAAAAATAGTTCGTTTTTTATGAACTTGAGGGTATTTTTTAAATATTGTTTTTTTTCTCTGAAGTGAAACTTCTTTACACAAAAAAGGGGCAACAGGATCAAGTAAGTGTATAAGAATAGCACTCTCATAGAGAGTCAAAACGAGGCTCTAATAATGTTAATTTAGTAAGTTTGAAAAATGTTTATAGATTTCGGCTCTCGTTAAAAGAAGTTTCCCTTCCAAAAAGGTGTGAGGAGATCCAAAAGCACACATACTTTTCTAATTAAAAAATTTTGCATTTATTTTCGAATTGACAATGTGTTTTTAGAATGAAGAGTTTCAACAAAAAAAATTTTTGCACTTACTTAAAATACGTTGCCACCAAATGAATTTAATGTACATCCTGTTTAGGGATTTTAGTAAACAAATTGTTTTTCGTTTAAATTTGCGATAAATTCCGCTCTTAATAATTTAGAGGAGTGGAATAAAATGCAAAAGCTAATTTTAGATGACTATATATTTTATAAAACCAACCAAACACAATAAAGCAGGCAATTCCCAAAACTTGATCGAGACATGATACAGCAATTTATGACATCCGTAAATAGTTTGGAAAGCAAACGTAAAGTAATGTCTCCGTTTCTTGTCTCGATCGCGCGTTGGTTAAATGCTACTTTAAGAAGACGTCGTCATAGAGTACATAAGTTTTATAGATGATGCTGACTTGTGATTAAAATAATAAAATGATGATTGCTTTGACTTTATTTTAAATTACCGATTTCATTAATTACAGTTCGGGTACCTCAACCCACACATTCAAGTAGCTAATGAAATCGCTGAGTTGAATCCTGTATAAAAGGCAGCTCAGTAGTAGCTGAAATGGATGCATTGGTGTATATAGAATCGAGTAACTTGTTCGGGTAAATAATTTCAAAAAAGCTTTACACAATTTTCCCTTTTTTGTAATCGCAAAATATTTTAATGTAATGATGATTTTGTTTTAAGTTTACTTATCTGAACGAATTACTGATTCCATATGTATATAGTCGAATTAATGAAGCTTAAAAATCATCGAAATTTCTCAGTCCTCAGGAACAGAATCAATTGAATTTTTTAATTTATGGGTGTACATTTTTTGGAAAATTCTTAGAATTTATTGTTATCAATTTTACTTCTTGTATAATGTGCGGCTTTTTCCATTCTAGTGAACAGTATGCAATTCGCACGATTTGTTTGTTCTTCATATTTTTATTTTTAATTTGTAAATTCGTATAATAAATGAGACTTTTTGTTTTAAATACTTTCAAAATCGGTTCTGTTTTTGAGGTTTTGAGGAAATTTAAATCCTTCATTGGCTCGCCTAGTAACCTCGCCTTTACTTATTAATATAAAATGATTGTAATTGTATATATATATTTGTAAAACGACAACTATTGATGAGAATTACACTGAATTTTTATTTTAAAAACATCTAAATGAATTATTATTACAAGTAAAAGATGTAACTTGTAAAAATTAAAAATGGCGACACTATAAAATGTGATATTTTTGCCAGCATATGTTATAATAATTATGATCTATATATTTTTGTGGCGTGATTGATTACAATCGATAATTTTTTTATCTATGTTCGAATTATATTTATATTTTTTAAATAGGACTTCATATTATATAATTGTGAGCAGTTTGTAAAAAAAAAATACAAAAAATAATAATTAAAAATAAATAAATTGTATAATTTCAGGTTGTATTAAGCATAATGTTGATTATATAATTAATAAAAAAACGCATTTTCAGAGATGAAAGATAATATAATACATAAAATTTGACAGTCTTATGATTTTATTTTAGAGTCTGATTTATTCCTTTTGATTTAGAGTGATTTTTAGAATGAAAGTTCAAAAAAGTTTTTGACTTTATGGTTATTTTAACGCGTTTTCAGAATAAACTATTACGATTTGCGTGGAGGGCATTATTAACGGTTGAAGTGACAGAGTGATATTTAGATAATAGGTAAGTTTATAGCACATGTCGTTCGTAGTACATTTGGTCAGTGTATGCGAGAATCAGAGAATATTTTGAATATTAATTTGAGATTGATATTTTACATAATGTTAATAGAAGATCTTATTCATATATGAGATAGCAATACACTGGTTTTATGCGCTCCGTGCATGAGTTTTATTTCAAAGAGCTACCATAGAAACGACAAACTAGTAATAATTGTATGGATGCACATGTAAGTCTATGGATTGTATATATGGTTTACATTGGTAATTTAATATTATTTTCTAACAAAAAGGCTGAATACAGTAGCCTAAAATATGCTTTGATGTGCCTACAAATTAATTGAATGTTTCTGTACTTTTCCAAAATATGGTGTTCTTACCAATCATTGTAAATCGCTAATTTTTATAGCAAATTATCAACAAATTTTTTATAATTTTCAAAATACTGAAGTCAATATCTCAAATTCTAAGATTTACGTGTACACAAAGATAAAACTTACTTTTTGGCGTATAACTCAAATTACAGACACGATGCACAACGTATATCTTCCAGCCTATAATTATATATTTAAAACTTTCCAAGTTGATTATTATGAAAATCACAATCCAAAGATGAAGAAAATCCTGAAATATATTGTAGTGACTCACTCATATAGCTAACATATAAAGCTGGTTTGAAAACAAGTAATAGTAGCGAAGAAAGAAAAATTTTTTTAGCCACAATAGTTCTACATGCTCTTGTGAAAAATATCCGTTAGAAAAATTACGAAGATCAAATCAAAATCAATTTCCATAACGGGGAGTGTTTTATTTTCAACACGATGCTAATTGCCGATTCGTAAAATAAACATTGATACGTAAAATTCGATTATATTTCTAACTTTCATTATTTGTTGTGATATTTATCCTAACTTCACTTTAAAATAATAATATATTAAATAACCACAATTTGCTTAATTGAGAACTTAATGTTTCAAGATATTTTTCGTTAATATGCTTTATATTAAAAAGTTGGAAGGTTTTATAGTTTTATTTTTAAATTAAGCGCTATTTATTAGTAAATAATAATGGCGCTTTTATTTAGAACATGCGTATTAAAAAATATATGTCTAGTTTAATTCTAACCTCCAATAGGTTTCCTTTTTCCTGTATGTGGCATAGTGGTTAATGGAACAAAATTAACTAAAAATAAATCCCAGGTAATCATAATTTCTCCCATCAATCTAATAAAAATAATCAAGTGAAATTGATAATAAAACTAATCTAAATAAGTTTTCGTAAATATTTTCGAGTTTTCATTTATAAATACAAAGTAAAATTTTAATTTTTTGTGGTTATTGACATCTCAGAAACATGTTTACCGAATGGTGTTTTAAATGTTAACATTTTTTGTTTTAGTCATGGTTCGTATGAATGTATTAAGTGATGCTTTAAAATCAATTAATAATGCCGAAAAACGAGGCAAACGACAAGTGCTCATTAGGCCTTGTTCGAAAGTAATTATTAAGTTTTTAACAGTAATGATGAAGCATGGATATATTGGTGAATTCGAAATAGTTGATGATCACAGATCTGGTAAGATTGTTGTAAATCTCACAGGTCGATTAAACAAATGTGGTGTTATTTCACCGAGATTTGACGTACAAATTAACGATATCGAAAAATGGACAAATAATTTGTTACCATCTCGACAATTCGGGTAAGTTTTTTTTTTAAAATGTTTTTTTAATAACTTTATTGGGGTGGTTCTAATTTCTGAGCATCGCGACTTTCGACCCGCAATTTCACTTCAAGATTATCGGATTTTTTTCAGCTGTTTTTAGCTTTGTGTTTAAGGTCGTTGTTTTGGGTAAAGTTTGAGTGGCATCCTTCCGACTGATAATAAAATAGGTTTTTGTAAAACGGTTATTTATTAAGTCGTGATATGGAGAATATGTTATCGTCAAGCAGTCGAATCGTTCGTCGTCGAATTTTAATAACTATTCCCTTTTTCATTCAATTGGAATTAGTAGCAAAAAATTTTAACCTGTATTTGACATTATTAAAAGGATTCACTGTAAGTTTTTCGGTATTCCCGCATACGGATTCGTAATCTACGTAAAAAATGCTTGAAAATGTTCTTTTCTTGATGTTCTACGATGATTTTTAAGAAAAAGTGCTTAAACTGAACTATTACCAAGGATTTAATTTGTAAGTTAGTCAAAGCATTTAACATCGACATAGTGTAACGAATTATCCAAATTTACCGTAGACTATCAGTGAAAACTTTAAATATTGATGCCAAAGTATTTCTTATAAATTAACTAAACATTTTTTGGGTGGCTACACAATTGATGTAATGCTTAAAGTATCTGGTTATTGCTACCCCCCACAGATAATCTTGACTATCTAAAACGTAAATTGTATTCGAAATTTACCTGCAATAGTTATCTTTCATGGGTATATTACTAAACAAAAGGGCATAATGTTTTTAAAAAGTCAGATTTAAAGTTTAAAATTTGAAATAATATCGGCATCTTAAGAGCTTATCTAGTATTATATTCGCTTGATTCGCCTTAAGTTACTTGTATCAAAAAAAAAGAATACCATTTGTTCAGTAATTTGTGTTCGAACTTAAATCTGGCAAATATGCCAGGTACAAATTTTGATATAAAATTTAAAATAATATTCTCTGAAAACGATTATATTCGTGACTATAAAATACTGCCCTGACCTCTACTGAGTTAAATATGAAATGGGGAGAAGGGTGTAAACATGATCTTAGACCCTATAATTAAATGATACAAACAGGGAATTTCTACTAATTCACTTTTGAACTCGATGTGTCAATGATATTAATTAAATTATATGTTCTATGGTTTTTTCTTTGTTTATACCAAGGAGTTAGATGTTTACAACTTCTTTAGCCGCCATTAAAGTGCTATCTATAGTTTCTTGGAGTTGCTAATATCATTGCTTATTTTTGAACTTCAAAATTGTTCGAAGTTAGACCGAAAGTTGTTTCCCATAGGTGTTAAGTCGTAGACCTAAAAAGTTTTCTAACTATTACGTTCTTATTTTCAGTTACGTCGTAATTACAACCAGTGGAGGTATAATGGATCACGAGGAAGCCAGACGGAAACATTTGGGAGGAAAAATTTTAGGATTTTTCTTCTAGTTTGTAATTATTATGTTTCGCTAATAAAATAATTTAAAATCCGTTTTGTTATTTACTTTATTTTTAAAATATATGCAAAATTCTTTTTAGTAGTTTTCCTAAAATCTAAATCCCAAGTATTTCCAAATACACCCGAACCTCATTCATTCAATATCTGAATATTCTTCAATTGAAAATACTGCAAAACCGCTTACGCTTTGGATACAAGGAACGTTTTCATGGATTGGTTATAAATACAGGCGCTGGTGTTAAGTGAAACAAGTGAAAACAAACAAATGACTGAGTTAATTGTTGAAATACCATGCATAGTCAGTGTTGATTTCTTTATCACATTACACATACATACATGTGACACATAAATAACTGATAATCAAGTGTAGTGCATATTATAAAATTTCCGCCTAATTGGCGCCCTCACGGGTAAACAGTGATGTTTACGAAAAAATGTTTCAAACAAAAGTTGTTTAATTTTTGATAAGGAACATTTTTTGCATTAAAACTTGTTCTATCTCTAAGGGTTTACAAGATGGGTCCTACGTACCCAAGACCCAATTGACCTATGATGCTCATTTACGAACTTGACCTCACTTTTTACGTCCTGAGTGTAAAAATTTCAGTTCGATATCTTTTTTTGTTTTTGAGTTATCGTGTCCACAGACGGAAGGACGTGCGGACAACTGGAAATGGACTAATTAGGTGATTTTATGAACACTTTTTTTTCCTAGCATCATTATGGGACTAAACTTAATATACTATGTATATTTCATATATACATGGTATAAAAATAAAATAATGAAGCTTTAGTGAGGGAAATGGCAATGATTAAAACAGGGGTAATTTTGGAAGCACAGTAAAAAGTTTTTGCTTCTTGAGCAACGCTCTTAATTTAAGTTAGCTCAAATAGTTATCAAAGCTCCAAGTTATCATAATTATAAATCTAAAACACCTTCTTGGAAAAATGTTCTTGATCATAGAAAAAGCCTTTTTTACTTTTTCTTAAATTCGAATTTCATATGTTGTTGGGCATCAGAGCTTAATTGAAGGAAATTTTGATGAGTGTTACCTGCTTCTGATTCCACTTTCTTTAGATTTGGTCTTAGTAGTAAATATATAAGAATAGAAAACGTAAACAACAAGACCATTATTTCTATATTTCATCAATTTGAACTTGTTAGCCAGACTTTATAAAACTCTGTAGGTTTCAAAGATTATCTTGGAAGACTGGTTTTTAACTAAATTTTTCAAAAATCAAGAAATTGGATCAATCCATACCCACTAGTTCTGGGCCGCTTGGAGCTAGTGAATTTTATATATTCGTATGTTAACCGGGAAAGATAAAAGAAAAACCATTTCCTGTAAACATTTCTTTTATTAACCCAACTTGCCGGTATATTTGAAAATACCGACTTGAGTATAAGTATCGATTTATACAACTAGATGTCTATGCTTAGTACATTGCTTGTGAATATAGATGGCAGTAGCGACGAAAGTATTTTGCAAGTATAAATTAATTTTAAATTCAAATAAGTCTTTTGATTCCTAATTTCGAAAGTAGATACTTTTAATATAAAATATTAATTCTAAGTTTTTTGACTTTGATTAGTTGTATTATCAGAGACATTCATGTCCAAAACTAATTTAGATTTGAGTTTGTAATGATTGTTTCTAATGGTTACAAGGAAGTAAACAAGAATTTTAGACAAATTCGCTCGCGGCTTATGGATTAATCTCTCTTGGTAGACCATGAACAAATCTTAAAGTGAAGTTGTAGAAATATGATGTGCAATTTCATTCAAAAAGAAAAAATAGTTTTTCTTTTTAAGCATTCTGCTTCACATTTTTTGTCAGATTCCAAATGATAATATTAAACAAATCGAGATTCTCCACATAATTATCCAAATATATGAGCAAGAGATTAATATGTTAAGATGAATAATAATCATAAATCGCTTGAGGCAGATTATTCGCTAGTTGCTAAGCATAATGCAATAATTGAATAAAAAAACAACTGCACCATTTGTTAAGAGAGTCTAACTAAATATTTGCATTTGATAGTTTTTCAAGGTAAAAACTGATTGAGTAATCACCTTAAAGGTAAATACATTAAGATAAATGATCATTACCTAGATGGCATAATACACAAAGTAACTTTTTTTTTAAATTAAAAAGTTTCATAACATACCTATATGAAAAAAGTATTACTGCACATGCGCATATATTTAATTCGCATGTTTTAATATCCATTCCGTGTCTAACTGAGCTGACGAACGCATGATATATACAAATGTAGAATGCGACGGTGAAAGTAAATATTAAAATACAAAAAAAGTTTTTTAAACTTAAAAAAGATGAATAAAAGTTCGTTAATTTTATTATTTTTAATTCATAATCGAACTATTTATACAGTAAATGTAATTGTACATTGTTTTATGTGAGTTTCAAAGTGAAATAAAATGTTTTTATAGAGAAGTATTAAACGTAACGGAATACAACGGACGGTATATTTACCTAGGTAACAACAGACAAGGAGCCGAACGGCCACAGGTGGGTAACATGTTTTAGTGACAATAAATATTAAATAATTTTTAAGTTAAAGACGATGAATAAATTAATTTTACAAGTGATTTTTAAAGTGTAAGTGAATTATGTTTTGTTTTAAGTGAAAACAAGTGTTTTTTGTTTTTTTTGGGTAGTTTTGCAATGTTAATCGTTATTAATCAAGTGACAATCAATAATAATATGGAGGAAAAGGAAAGATTTAGTAGAAAATTGATGACAATGCCATTTTATTCGTTAACTTATTGTGTCATAATACAATGTTTGGTCATATTCGTTTCCTTGGTAAACAATTGCAATGCAGGTAAGTTCACTGACCAATATTTGTTTTCTTGCTTGTTACTAATTAAGTTTATCAAGGTATCCATTTAGCATACACAGGTGACTTTGTACAAGTTTTATTGAAAAAGTTTTATTGTATCGAGTTCATGATTCTTTGACCAAAATAATAGATTTTTTTCATGTAGAATTCATTGTTTAGATTTAGAAGGCCATTTAATACAAATTAAAGGCCATATCTATTTTAAGTTAAAATTTCTTAGTTTTGGAACCTCATTTCGTTTAATTAAACTAGAATTTGAAGGAAACAATCAGAATTTGTAAAAAAAAAAAAATATCCTTCAAGGCATTTCAAATATTAAAAAAAAAGTTTTACTCGCATCTTTTTAACCGACTACAAAATAAAGCCATGTTCTCAATTTTTACTTGGATTGGGGTGATTAATTATTATACGGTGAATGTTTTTTGAATTGATGGCATAAAATATTTTTCGAAAAATAATTATGATGAACTATTACAAGATTACCTATCTGCAAGAAAATATGTACCTACCAGCGAACCTTATATTAAAAATTACCCATTTGAAGTCGTCTGTGATCGTATCACTCTTTGGCGTCGACTTCAAAAACTAATTATTCCTAAAATAATTATTAACTATTGAAAAGTATTTATTTTAAAATTATTTTCGTAAGTATTTTTGGTACAGTTTTTGTTTTTGAAAAAATCGCTATTAGATTGTTATAGGTGTTTCGATTTCAGTTTATACAATGTTTGCTTTTTCGAGATTAGAACGAAAACGCCATAGAAATTACTCTATAATTATTAACATTGATTGACAAGGCCAGCCTCGCGTCGTGGGAAAGCAAATTTTCTCACAAAATAATTTTATAATGTCATGTTTTGGATTCTTCAGCGATATCTAAATGATCCTTTAATGGTATTAATTTTTTAGTGTGAAGGGTGAATAAACATTTCTTTTCACCCTTCTTAGCCAAATATACCCATTTTGAGAAATAAACGAGTTATCTCAAAATACAATAATAATTCCAATTTAGTTTTAGATTATACTGATGAAACGTGTTGAAAAATCAACTTTATATTCATGTTCTTCTCTCGATACAAATGTTCTACGCGTTTCTCCAGAAAATTGCATACATTAAAGTATTTGCCTGCGCTTACAAAGAAATGGTGTATATTTAGTATCAAATAATTAAGATGAGTAAATACCATCGGCGCGGGCGTCGCTAAAATGAAATTATTGAGGGGACATTGATATCAATTTTTGAAATATTTCCACCAGTTTTTGAATGGTTTAAAAGTTAAGATTATTTGACGATCATGACGACTCTTTTAATAAATAAGAACTTGAATAGTCTAAATTTCGTTGTCTACTGACTCCGAAACTTTGATTTAATTGAAACAAAACGCAATTTATTGTTCGATTGAATGGCAAGTTACTGAAATTCCTACGAGATATCGCCTTTTGTTTATTATTTTGGGTGATATTTTGTAGTTTGTGGGTCATTATTTTTCAAAAATTTGTATTCTAGCTGGAAAAATTTCCCCGAATATTTGCAATTTGTCTTTGTGAGTATGCTACAAAAAATTGAAAAAATCACACTTGGAATTTGATGAAAATTTATATATGGGTTAATTTTGACCCAAAAATTACGAAAATCGGGTTCATGTAAGGATTGGATTAGTATGTTTGGAAAGTAGGAGTACTTAAAGTTAAAATTGAGATTTGTCCTGGAAAATTATGACAATAACATATGGATGAGTGTACCATAGATCAGGCATGGGTAAACGTGGCTTACAGAAGTCTCTTGGACTCCTAACTTAACATACGAGTAAGACAGTGACAACCTAAAATACGAGTAAGACAGAGAGAACATTTTTTTCTACCTATCTCATTACTATTAGAGAAACTGAGATAGGTAGAAGAGTCGTATACCCGTCTCATTTCCTCTGCTATGAGCAATGCGGACTTGGATAAAGAGACACACGGTAAAGGTTATGACACACAATAAAGTTAAAACAATGATGACTTCGGTTTAAAATAACTCGCCCATGCCTGCCATAAATGAATATCTTTATTTTTAGAAAAATAATACTTTGATTACTATGGTGCTACCATCGTCAAATAATCATAAATATTCTCTGAAAAATCAATGGATACTGGATAGAAGATACTCAATAAATTTATGTGTCTATCGTATAATTTTTGATGTGACTGTATATAAAATATAAAAATTGTACATTTTGAATTAAATTTTTATTGCTATAGTTAAAAATATAATATCAATTGAAATTCGTTGTTTTATCAAATAAAAACATCATTAAATTTCAAATTAAAAATCAAACATCATCTGAGAAATGTTTAAGTTCGCGACCCAGTATTTAGATCATGTTTTGGGTCATAGTATAGATAAAATTTTGTTATAAAAAATTTTCTTTATTACTTTCATTAAATGCATTTTATTTTTGTTAAGATATTCAGTGACGGGTCTAATGGGTCATTCCCACTTCCTCTCAAACATAATAAATAACTTAATAGAAAAAATAATATCCATGTTTGGCCATTTATATTAGTTACACTAAGATTTTAAAAAATGGCTACTTAGATCAAAATAAATTTAACTTAAAAAAAAAAAACTACTGTTATTAAAAAAATTAGGAAGGGACATTAACAACACATTTAAATAAAAGTTTTATATTTGTATCCTATAATTAAATTATTTAGAAAGAGGGGTATCGAGTATTCGAGTCTCAATAATAACCCCCTTATTTAAAAGTATTTCATTAATGTTAGGTATAATCACATATCTGTCCTATTTATGATAAACTGATGTACCTACTTCCAAAAGTATATAATTTTGAGGGATACAAACCTTTCAAATTTTTTACGGCTAAAATATTTTGTTACAAAACATTGTAATTAAACAGAGAGTTCACACTTCTGGAAAACCTATTAGGGAAGTTCATGTAGTATTTTTGGTTGCCAAACCAAAATTTTTAGAAACCTTTGTTAAAAATATAAAACTTTTTGCATGTTTAATTAATGGTATCAACGTAACTAATTAAAATAATAAATGGTATCACAGTGGTATTTAAAAACGTATCTAAACGTTTAAGAAAAATGCGATGGATTTTAAGCAAGTTTTTACCATGTTTTATTAATTACTAGTAGTTACTCACCTGCTTTGCTGGGTATCTTCAATTTTAAATACATATTTTAAGTACCTAAAAAATGACGGAGTTTCATACAAACTTGCATTCCCTATTTTAACTCCTTAAAGCACGAATTATCATAAAAAAGCGGTATAGTAAAATTTTATCTCAAATCGCGAGTACACATATCATTTTTTACATTTTCAACTTTAAAATTTACCATATAAACTTTCAACCCTCATTTTAACCCCCTAAAGGATGAATTTCAAAAAAAATTCTCTTAGTGCATTCTTACGCCATTTAAAGAACTTGCTAATTTCATGCTCCTAGACCAAACAGTTTCAGCTGTGCGTTGATCGAGTCAGTCGGCCAGGCAGTCAGTCAGTCTATTTTTTTAATATATGTAGATTAAATAGTTTTATAAACTAAAAATTCTGTTCAATTTTTGTTCTGCTCTCAATCAATTTTACAATAACTCTAATAAATAGTAATACATGAATAAGAGTGTATCCTGTCTGAACAGCTGTTTGCGTAGGTCACCCTTTCATAGATAATTTTAATACTAGCAAATTTCTATACAGATCAATGATTTTCAATAGGTGTTAAAAATTTATTTATAGTACAAAAAAATTATTTTTTTATTGAAAGTTTTACAAGTAGTATCTATTCGATATTTAATCGATAAAACCAGAGTTTTCCTAGAAAATAACAGCAATCGAATTTGTTCAGTATGAAAGAAGACTTACTTCGAAATTCAAATGGAAATCTAGCATTGAAACTTTTGTTGAATTGAAAGCATTGTATTTTGAAATTATCATAATTGATTTCCTAGTCTGTTTCGAGATCAGAAACCTTTTGAGGGTGGATGCCACTCTTTTCAAGGATAAATATTTTGACAATCAAAATATTCTTAGAAATTTATAGAGTGAATCAAAGCAAAAAAAAATTTGCATAAAGTCCGTGCTTTTTGAGTTATTTAGTTGCAGCCCTTGTCTCATGGTCTAAAACTTTGGTAAAGTAACTTTTAGGCGTAGAATCAGAAATAACAAAGTTATAAGCGAAAAATCGATGAAAGTTCATAATTCGAAAATAGATAAAATTATATGAAGATCAAAAAGTTTCAACGACATTTGAAAAATAAAATTTATTTATGTTTTAAATCGAGCGTGAGCAAAATGCTCATAACGCTAGTGCTGACGGATTGAACCCGAGTTATATTTGACAATTTAATAGTTAAAATAATATATATATATATATATATATTTTTGAAAATTTATTGTGCTCTAAGACTGGCGGTTTTGTGACAATGCACTTTGAAATATTAGAATTTTTTAAACCTTTAGGCTAACCCTATGACATTCCTATGGGAAAGTAGCCCTAATCGTACTCCTAAACTTTAAAGAGTCAGTGCATTATTTTGATATTCTTAAATTTTTTTAAATAAATGATAAGTTTGATTTAATTTATTATTAATATTTGCGCGATTTATTAAACTGCATTCATAAGTCTCATTTTGGCTACTGGTTTCATAAATAGTACTCACCCGTTTCCTTAATCGTACGCCGGTATCATAAGAAACACATTGATTTCCAAAATCGAACATTTTCTTGTTGGTAATAAAATAATAAAGTTAATAAAATAACCCCTAGCTATGAGAAAATCGCTCGGTACGAAGCAAACACAGGTACGCAATAAGCTAGTTTCCCCTATTACTTTACATATACATAAAGAACATAAAAAATAATTTTTTATACATTTATTTGCTGCTTCAGTTACAAAAGATAGTATTGTTAAAATGCATAACGACCCCTATTTGAATCGACCTTGTGATCGTCCTTCTATTTAGACCAGCAGATTCTTTTAATAAAATTAATCCTGATATTTGAAATAGCTATAAAATAAAATATTGATACCTTCTCAAGATAAAACTTATTTACAACAATTTTTTAAATAAACATTTTTTTATTTTTTTATAAAAACTAAATCCATTGTGTTCGAAATATTTGAGAATTTCTAGTGTATTCTGTTTTATATTACCTGCTCTGATGATAGTATATATAGGTATTATTTTATAGTATAGTTCTTCATCTTTGAAAATACATGAAATATGTAATCAAGTAGTATAGTAGTCATCATCAATTTATCTTACCTGTTCTGTTTTTTATCCAGTTTGTACTGAAAGACGAACCATTGGAGATGTATTTTTTGTTCATTGATATATTCTTTCATATTGGGTGTTCATAAATAATATGTAACTATAATAAAAATGTCTATTTCAGTGTCTACAACTAATTTTTACATGATTTGTCTATGATATTGCTCTGGCTAATTACCTGTTATATTCAAGTGAAACACTCAGGGATTATTTATTTACTTGAGAAATAACTTTCAAAAAACAAGAGTAATTCTACAAAAATTCTGTAATTTTTACACGACGCTGAAACTAAAAAGGATATATATTAGAGAATTGGTTTCAGGCAAAGTTAAAGACTCTGAGAAATTGCAACAAAATGATTAATAAAATAAACTTTTAAACAATTTCTACAGATAAATAAATTAATTTTTAGAGGAAAAATTGTCTCTTTTTCTCTTAATATAATTAAGCTGAGGATAAAGTACAACCGACCTAGGTTAGATGCTTTTATAACTTATATACCGCGATCGCCTTAATCGTTTTTAAGTGGATATCGTTCTTAAACATGTAGTGGACATGAAGTGTAACCAGAAACAAAAACGCAAAGTCTGGTGTAAAAATTGATTGAATTGAATTTCTTACCGTGTACGCTCTCGATTCAACGAACTAACCACAAATAACCACCTTCAAACTGTACAAGCGTGCTGGAGTGACTCGGAGTCGCTCAGTTCTACAGGCCTGCGCAAGTAAATTTAATGGAATTTCAACTCTTCTCCGGTCGTCTGCGCAGGTTGTACGCCTATGTAATTTGATCTGCAGCGACTGGCCCACATGTTCCCGTTTATGTGCAAAAATGACCTGTTCAGGTAAACCTCAGAACGTGTGCACTTGGTCTAAGACTTATGAAAAAATATTTTACTCATATTTTATAAAGTATTTTTTGTTTCATCTTAGAAAATTCGCTCAGCCTCTGAAATCGAGTAGCTGATAAATGAAATTATCAGCGGAAAGGTGGTAAAACACATATATGGTATCACAATGGGCTCCATAGCCTAAGTGTGTCCTTCGTGGACAGCCAATATAACCTAACCTAACCTAGAAAATTCGCTAGCTCCTGTGTCGAATTTTACTCATGGAAACTTCTTAAAACAATTTAAGTAAGCAATGGTATTTTGTAGACAAGGGACGTCAAAAAACCAGATTGTAATTTTTGTATAACTGGCCCGTCTTTTAATCTATGTTAATGCAAGTTCTTCATTATTATAGAACTCATAATAAAGAACTCATTATTATAGAATGTGCATACCCATGCTTTTATTTCCTAAATTTGGAAACTATTTTGCCTGAAATGTCAACGTACCTTGAGTCTCTAAGTTTCAGTACTAAAGGTTATTCACTATAAAAAAATATAATTGTGTTTATGGCTTTTTAACAGCATTTGTAACTTGATACGATCAATAATATTTAAAGTTCCTGTACTGTGTATATTATATATGTATTTAAAATATATATTTTTATCAACATTTTAGTACTATCATGTTAAAGGTATTCAGGTTGTAGTTGATTGTTCATGATGTACTACAACAAACTGAAGACAAGCAGAAGACCATCAACTTCTTACATTATATACCTTAGTAAATATGTTTTCAGTTGTATATAAAATAAAATAGTAGTATACATATACATACAAAAACAAAGAAATTGAAGTAAGAGAAACAATTGTTGTGGATGGTATTTCCGGTGGTTTCCATGTTACTAGCATTCTTTTTTTTTCCAAAGAAACATAAACAATGGCCAACAATAATAATATGAATTTCATCTTGTATGTACAACTGCTATAGTAATAAATGAAAAAGATTTTTACTTGTGTCTTATCCTTTATTATTGTTGCTGTTGTTTATGCATTTGTTTATATCCATCCTTGTCTTGTTTGTGTGGTTTGTATGTAGTTTTGTCTCTTTTTTATTTATTTATTACAGTAAAATATGTAATTTGTGAGAAAAATAATTTGTTAAAAATATTTTGTGAATTGTAGGGAATTTATATATTTTATAAAGTGATTTGACTGTTTTACATTTTTATATCTTTTGTTTAAATTCATAATTAGTGTTTATGTATGTTTGAGTACCGCGTGTAACAGCTAGCTGTCCGTATCAAGAGCTCTTAGTTTAAACTAACGATTCTTTTCTTTACTGAGTCAGAGACAACAGTTAAAACAGAGAAAATCGAGTTTTTTTTGGAAACGATTTGACGACTATTCAAATTCACTATAAAAAGATATTTTCGGTCTCTTTTATTTTTAAGATAGTTTAATCCAGAACTCGTTTGAGTTTGTCAATTAAAAAGTAATCAAACTTTTGTTTAAAATAATTGCAGGGAAAGATGCTCTGGGTTACGATGTGAATTTTGGCTCTCGGTATTTACTATAAATAAAAAGATAGGAAATTTAATTATCTAAAATAAAGGTTCTTACCATTTTTGGCCTCAAGTGCACGTATAGATCAAAATCATTTCCCAAAAATTGTGGCATTATGTACCAGAGTAGCTTCTATATTATATTCTAATATAGATCAGATGAGTAAAAGGTTCCGATTTTTCGTAATATGTGAGTAAAAATTACCTTAGAAAATCACATTTATCAATATTGAGGAAACAAAGTTTTTTTTAAAATAATTTTTACAATTTTTTAAAGGGTACTATAAGAAAACCGAGAAATTGTTCTAAATCCAATTTAAATTTTAACGTCGTTTAATTTAAGCAATTTTGCAAATAATAAAATTGACTAAAAAATAGTATAAATATAAATTATAGAAAAGTCGATGGTATGATCAAATAACCTAAAAAATTCATCTATAATAATATTTCATTTATATCATGCCAAAATTTAAAAAAATTATTAAAAAACATTTCGAAGAAATTCGCCTTGGTAAGCGCGATGAGTTTTTATTTCTATCAATTAATTCTCGTTTTCTTTAAAATATCTTTTTATTTAATTAAACCTTTTGTACATACAGTAAAAATATTTTTTTGTAAAAAAAATTCTATTTAAAAAACAAATTTTATATATTCATACAATTAATATTCTATATATGATGATTAAATCTTTGTTTTTTAAATAAATAATAATAATAATAATTTTAGTTAAAAAACTCACATTGTAAGCAACTTTGGAATGTTTAAATTTTTTATTTATCACTTTGAAACACAAGTGGAAATAAACATTCATTTATTATTATTATTGTGGTATTTACGTATTTCGATGAATATTTTATGTAATTTAAAAAATATAAACATAATATTATCGTCTGTTTCTCATATTTACGTAAAAAATATGTGATTATTGTTTTTAATTTGTTTATTCTAGAGAGAAGCTAATTAATTGCCCGTATGGAAAGCCTTACCGGAATTCTTTATTGATTCTTAAAAATAAAGTAATCTAAGGTAGTACTATCGGTAATAGACTTTGTACTCAGAATTTAATGACATAGTTGTCCATTATTATAACATAATAAACCAGTTAAATTTTTAGGGGCCTTCAGAGAACTGAAAATCTGAACGTCCAGTTTTGTGAAATAAAATAAAATCTGTGATTTCCCATAAGGATCAATGTTAAAATATCTTTTTTTCAGTTCTCTGAAGGTCCCTAAAAATTTAACTGGTTAATTATGATATAATAATGGACAACCATGCCAAGTTTAATTAAAAACTGAATGCAAAGTCTATTACCGATAGTACTACCTTAAAAATCAAAATTGGTAATTTATATTAATACATATATTTTTTTGTTAAATGGCTTACTCATAATTTTAGCTTGCGTAAGACATATTATGCCGGTTTTCCACACGGACAAACAAAAACAAAACTGAAACTCGAGCCGAAAAAAACAAAACTGCAACTTTTTACAAATTTTTTGGAGACTGGCAATGTATTTAAGCAAATGACTGGCAAAAATGAAACTGTTTTAGCCAATGGCTATTACAGTTTCATTTTTGTTTTTGTTTGTACGTTTAGTGGAAAATCGGTATTAAGTGCAAGTCATTTGCGAGGGAGAGAATTTGTATTTTGTTTGGAAAATGGAAAATATTATTCAAATTTGAATATACTTTTGCTATGTTTTTATTTCGAAAAGAGCTTTGAAAACTTTGTAAGTGTTGAAAGGGTAAAAAAAAAAATAACACAAACAGAATAAAAATGTTAATTTCTGAACCCTTTTTTTATCTCCTTCTTTTACAAAATTTATGTACTGTCGCAGACTACTTAATGAGTTTTATATCTTCCGTCTGTTACCAGTAGTCTCTCATTTTTCAGGTTTTTAATTTTTAATGATATTTATGATGGCAATTGACAGATTTTCTACTCGTAATAGTTACATATTTGAAATCCTTAAAAAAATAAGTATGTGTTCTCAATTGAAAAATTTTCTAAATAAATTTGACCTGACATTTGTACCGTCTACCCAATTATAACGATTAACTAATTATAATTTTTAATAAAAAAATATATTTAAAAACGTGTAATGTATTAATGATACTACTCTAATTAAGATAAATTTAAGGTAATTAACAATAACTGAAGTGAAAAGTTAATTAATTATTTCGATTCACACCAGAAAACCTTCATACACCTAATCATTTTTTAACAAGTAAAATGAATTATATAAATGTGAATTTTATTTCCATGTTTTCTCTACGATAATTTTTCCGGTAATTCAACGATAACGTTTCCCTAATTTTATGGAATTATATCAGGGCTCCGTAGGCAAAACGTATATATTGAAAACGCACCTTTAATTAAAAAAAATATAATCCAAAATTACACTTTTGTTGTTTACCAAATTACGTGGTATAAAATGACCTGATTTACAACATATATTTAAAATGAACTTTGTAACTAATGTACAACTCAGTATATACAGGCTATTTCAACATTCAATTTTGTTAGTTGTTAAATATATATATTTCTTCTAAGTGAATTTTCTTTTTTTTTTTTTTGCAGTATGGGTTATTCATCTTTATATTTAAGTCCATTTTTATTTTTATTATACCATGTGTATGAAATATACATAGTATATTAAGTTAAATCTCAAAATTTTGGTATAGGTTTTCATAAAATCACCTAATGAGCCCATTTCCGGTGCTCTGTCTGTCGTCTGTCTGCCGTCTGCCATCACGATTACTCAAAAACGAAAAGAGATATCAAGCTGAAATTTTTATAGCGTGCTGAGGACGTAAAAAGTGAGGTCAAGTTCGTAAATGAGCTACATAGGTTTGTAAACCGTTAGAGACAGAACAAAAGTTTAAAAGTAAAAAACGTTCCTTATAAAGAAATAAACAACTTTTGTTTGAAACATTTTTTCACTGTTTACCCGTGAGATCGCATATTATGCGCAAATTGTATAGTATGTCTGTTATGGCTATATCAGTTATATATGTATGACATGTATGTATGTGTAATGTGATAGAGTAATGAACGCTGTCTATACATGGTATTTCAACAATTAACTCAGTCAATTGTTTTTTTCACTTGTTTTTTTGTATAAAACCTTTGAATGGTAGGGCGTATTCAAACTTAATCGAATTTAATGAATTAATTATTAATTTTTTTAAATTATTAATTAATTAGTTATCATTGCAAAAATTAGAGTTATCATTGCAAAAATGTAAAGTGAGAGTTTATGTGAAATAGATGTCAATATTGTTATATTCACGAAACAATTCAATTCAATTTCAATTAATCAAGGAATTGTTTTTTAATGAAAAAATCATTTTAGAAAGCATGAGAAAACAGCGCTTTTGTATTTAAATGTTATAGGTACGAAATTTATCTGCAAACATTTCCTTCTCAAGACACCTCTTTTATTAATTTTGCTCATAAATAGTTAACAAAGTAATACAATAGATAATAGAACTATAACCAACAGTTAATACATGCTTTTTTGCGTTTTATCGATTTGTTCAAAGGGGGTACTCCATCCACCGAGTTTCATCAACTTTCAAAAAAAATTTTTTTTTGGCGTTTTTCTCGATTTTTTTAAAAGGGGTAAAAAAACTGCAAAAAATCGAAAAAAGTTTTTCGTTTTCAATTATGATAAAACTCACTATGTAAGGTAATTTTGACTCAAAAAGTACAAAAATAGATACGGATCAAAATCGATCCAAATTTGGCGATATCTCAGAAACTTCGCATCCAATCATTAAATTAACCTGATTTTTGGACTTTTTGGATCAAAATTACCCCATCCACCGAGTTTCATCAAAAACTCGGTACCCCTTAAAAAAATTACAAAATTTCGAAAAATTTTTTTCGTTTCCAATTTCGATAAAACTCAGAATATAAGGTAATTTTGATCCAAAAAGTACAAAAATCGGGTGCAATTGTTGACTGGTCGAATAGTTTTTGAGATACGGACCAAAATCGATCCAAATTTGGCGATATCTCAGAAACTTTGCATCCAATCATTAAATTAACCTGATTTTTGGACTTTTATGCCAGAAATGTTTTTAATTTATTTGTTAATAACAATCTTTTATATTTAAAAGCTCAAAGCACTAACTAATTGGCTCATTAATTGAAAAATGTGTTTTAGAAAAATAATTTTTTCGAATCGAAACAAAAGTCTGTTAAGTGAGCTTTTTATATTTATTGATAAAAAATAATTATTGGTTACTCTTTACAAATAAATATTTTATCGATTGAATATAAAATAAATTAAGTAGGTATTTGAATTTATTTTATATTAGCAAATAATTGATTTCAATCAATTTTTATTTTCGTTAAAATTCAGGTGGGTTTATTAATAATATGTACGGATTAAGCCTTTGTAAATTTTTTCAATCCAAATTTAATATGACAATATTACTTCGAAAATAAAGATTATATTATACACGTTTATATTATAAGTATCGTAACATCTTTCCCTGGTCTTGGACTCTTAAAGCTTTTGAAAGAAAAACACAAAAACTGCATGAATCAAAATGCAGAAAATTGATGGTGTTCTTGTCCATTACCCTCGTCTAAAAGTCTATTTAAGTTTTTTTAAGAATATTTTTTATTTATTCACTGGCACTAACTGCAGCAATGTTTCGTACTTTGCTGATGTTTTTTGGTGTAATTGCAGAAAACAGGGTACTACCTGCATAATACAGGTCGTATTATTGAAAATTAGTCTGACTTCTACGTGGAAAACAAAGATATTGCTTCTCGTTGCAATGGTTTAAAACGTAAAAATTATCGTCATTTGATTATTGATAAAAAATAAACGGTAAACTCGCTGGTAGTTCAAGCTATAACAGAAGGGCTTCGGCTATAACAGAAGGGCATCAAATGGCAGATAACGTTAAAATAATTACATTTTCTTCATATATTCACAGCATTCGCCGAGAAAACGCCCTTTTCTAGATACAAAGTGTTAGAATTTTGGAAGAAAAAGGGTATATTTCTGAATATTGACAAAACGTTTACTTAGAAAATTGGAAATTTGACAGTATGAGTTAAGGATCCTTTATGATTTAAAGCTTTAAAGAGAAAAAGAACGAAAACTAGCGATATAAATGTGGGAGTAAAAAATCTCCAGCGGCTCTGACTTTATTGCAAATAACGTTATGCAATGCACCATGCATGGAGCGTTCATTGTGTACCAAATTTTCAGGTTTTCTAAGCCTCCGTTTTGGCAATATTCACAATACCGTTTTTTATTAAATTTCACATTCTGTATCTATAACTTCTATATCTAGGACGCTTTCCCGTATATGAATGTATTGAGGAATAATCATAATTTTAAGGTTATCTAATATTTGATGAAGGCCTGCTGTTATAAAGTTGAAAAAAATCTGTATATATCGTTTGAAATCCAATTGAAATAAAGCGTACCTTAGTTAACTTTCAAAATAATTTAAATATCCATCAAAATCGTTAGTGTTACTTCCAGCCCACAGAGCTCGTGAATTATAATATTTTTATCATGGTAAGTATCTTACGTCTTTGACCGTACTCAACAATCACCTATATGTATATTTAACATATTCAGAACTATACAGGAATGAAGTGGTGGGGGTGATAAAGGGATTTATTTTACTAGGTTAGTTTAATTATTGCATATCATGAATTGTATAAATAACACTTGAAATACTCAATTCACATTCGTTTAAACCATCATGACATATAGTTTTGTATTCGAGGTATTCGCTTCGTTGCGTTGGGTTAACTGTGCATACCATTGAAAGGGTGGGGAATGCAAGGAAGGTTTAATATAAGTTAGATAATCGTTCATGTTATAATAACATGTTGTTAAATAACATTAAAAATTGCATGAATGAACATGGTATGAAAAAAAATATGCTTCATTTTCAGTATGAAAAATACTGATTTTTTTTTTATTAGCTAAGAAAATATATAAATAACAATTTTTTAAATTATATCATTTTCAAGGAGGTTTGGAGTTTGTGATTGATCATTGTGAATTCGTTTTGGAACAGCCGCCTTAAAATTTTATATGACTGTATTAAAGTATTTGCGAGAAAAAATTTGCTAATAATTAAAAAATTTAAAGAAACCTTCAGCACAAAATCTGTTAATATAAAATACCTATTTCATTCGTCTGGGATATCGTAGATCCTAAACGGATGCACCGATTTTTATTTTTTTAATGGTAATTTGATCGAGAGTATTCTTTGCTATGTTTCAAGAAAACTATGCTCAGCCGCTTGAAGATCATGCCCTCTTAAAATGGTCGAGCAGATTTTCTTAAACATAGGTAAGAAGACTTTGGATCAAATTACCTTTCAAATAAAAAAAATAAAAGGGGTTCATAAGTTAAGGAGCTGCAAAGCCACAGACAGACACATAGACACATTAATTTTACAAAAATCCTCTTTATTAGCCGAGGGTTAAAAGTCATGATAATTTTAGGACAAGAATTCGTAGATTTTAGCATGAATCTAGACCGAAATTAAAAACACAAGCTCGATGACTACTATCAACCACCATGTTAGCTAGATTTGGGCCCACCAGTCATAGTTAACTGTCAACTTATTTTCAATAAGGTAGAAATTGAGTAAAACCGACTAAAAATATTAAACTGAAACCCTTATTTTGTGGAATTATGAAAAACGCACTTTGATATTAAAAGACTGCTTAAAAACTCTATCTCACTATTAAACAGAGTTTCAAAATTCCAAGAAATTTTTTCTTTTTAACTTTTTTTATTCAATCTTTGCTGAATTTATTTATATTTCAAAAAAAAATATTAGTTTGCTGTAAAAAATAAACTTTGCAAAAAAATTGATTGAATTAGCATAAAATTGAAAAATGCAATGGTCTTTTTTAAAATTTTTGCTTTTATTGTCAGTTATATGATGGCTCAACATTTAACTTATATTTTATTGGAATTTTTTATGATTTATGACAAAATAACAGGAGAAAAATGATCGTAATAACATTTTTATTATGAGGTATTAATTGCATCTTAAAACAAAAACACAATAGGAATCTGTATTTTAAGAGATACTTTAAAATATAAATAAAAATGTCTTATTTCCGTCTAAAATCTCACAAAATTGTGCATGTAAGCACTATACCGGAACCAAACAACCACACACGTAAACCAGAAATATTCGTCGAATCATTTGTTTATTTTATGTTGTTATATAATAAAAATATATATACAACCGTTAAGTGTGAGATGATTTGATACTGCATGTGATTCTTACTGTTATGCATAATAGAAAATAGATTATTAATAAATGAGATTCAACATTTTTAACAAGATATTTTTTATCTCAAAATAAGCAAAAAATTTCATACAAATTTATGTTCGAAAATAATTTATTACCGAGATACAGAAAGTTAAAGATTGACTTTTTTTAAAGTCAAGTATAAGTATTATCGAATATAATAAATGAGAACTCGCTGACATAACTTTCTATAGGTCCAATCATTAAATTAACCTGATTTTTATACTTTTTGGATCAAAATTACCCCAACCATCAAGTTTCATCAAATTCCAAAACAAAATTTCTTTTTGAGTTTTTCTCGATTTTTTCAAAGTACCCCTTAAAAAAAATTTCAAAAAATAGAAAAATTGTTTTCGTCTCCAATTTCGATAAAACTCAGTATATAAGGTAATTTTGACCCAAAAAGTACAAAAATCGGGTGCATTTGTTGACTGGTTGGATAGTTTTTGAGATACGGACTAAAACCGATCCAAATATTGCGATATCTCAGAAACTCTGCATCCAATCATTAAATTAACCTGATTTTTATACTTTTTGGACCAAATTTACCCCATCCACCGGGTTTCATCAAATTCCAAAACAAATTTTTTTTTGCGCTTTGCTGGATTTTTACAAAACCTCTTAATAAAAATTGCAAAAAATCGAAAAAAATTGTTCGTCTCTCTTTTCGATAAAACTCAGTATATAAGGTAATTTTGACCCAAAAAGTACAAATATCGGGGGCATTTGTTGACTGGTCGAATAGTTTTTGAGATACGGATCAAAATCGATCCAAATATTGCGATATCTCATAAACTCTGAATCGAATTATTAAATTAACCTGATATTTATACTTTTTGGATATACGGGTTTCTACTTTAAGTATATAGCTTCAAAACCATTGCTTCCAATATTTCGTACAACGATTAAATTTAGTTTTAGATTTTCGATTTATAAAGAAGCATTCATATCATACCGCTTGGCAAAAGAATGATTATTTTTTGAATATTTTTAATATTGTATATTAAAAAAAACCTTGGTAACATTATGACATACGTTCATTAAAAAAAAATATATTTTCATTAAACTTGGATTTATTTCAATATGGGGTGAGATATTTATGATCAAAGCATCCCTAATTTGTTTATTTATATACTTCTAGTTTGGTTTACCACGTTACACCCTATAGCAAAAATGCAAGGACAATTTTGTACAATTATTTCAACTTACAGAGACGGTAAATGCTCCTATAAATAATTTGTGCAAAACTACTATTAGTCTCATGTCGTTAGAAATACCTTAATTAATCATTGAGGAAGTTTGGTACGATATGCTAACTATAAAATACGATAATTGTGCAACAAACTACATTCAAATAACCTTAAATTTGTTGCTTGGAGATAGTTTTTTGTTATAATTATATTTAAAAAATATTTCTTTTAAACTTTGTTTATCAACACAAACTCGTGGTTTTTTTAAAAATATTTTTTTAAAATCAAGGATAAACAAATTTAATCTTACATAAAAAGTTTGGAATGTATTCACGTTTTGGATTACTTTACTTCTGACATAATCTATATGAGTTTTAGCTTATCTTAACACTTGAAAAATTAATAATTTGATTGGAATTAGAAGTGGGTCAATTTAAAATAAAGTGTACCTGTATTGGATGATATTAATCAAATATTGCTTATTACAAATCTTTAAGTTTTTCTAAATTTGAAGCCGATTTGATATGGAGATTTTTGTGTGTAAATCATACTTATTTCAAATAGGTTCAGACTAAATAGAAAGTTATATTTTTGCTTCTTAAATTGCGATAATAAATATCGAAAAATAATTCTTAATTTTCGTCTACATTCATGAATATAATAAAATTTATCATCAAAGTTGAAAATAAGATACAAATAATTTTAACCTTAAATCTACCATGCTCGTACATTCCTAATATGGATGGAGAGACTTGATTATTTTGTCTTTTCTATGTCATTGCTGATATTTTACTTTTTATCAAAAAGTTTTTTTTTTTTTAATTTTTTTAATTCGTTCCAAGTGAATTTATCAAAAACTTATAAAATATATTCTTTTTCTCGAGATTTTAGAGATCGGCATACAAAGTTAAAGCACATTAAAATTGTTTGTTTGTTCTAAAAAAATCTAGGACTGTTTGTTAACTAACGCTCTAAATACGCCGACAATGGTGTATCATAAAAAGTTAGATTACATTAACAGTTGATAAAATTATTTTAAAATAAACTTATACTTGGTATAGACAATTTTTTATTAAAATTCACTGAAACCTTATCTAATCTTCGTTAATTATAAAAAAAAATTCAAAACAAAATGGTAATGATATAATATGAAAGTTTTAATAAAGTTTTTAATAGCATTGGATGAAGGATACCAAGGATACATACCAAGGATATGTATATGTTGATCCTCATTATAGCTGTTCTAAATAAATAGTATAAATTTCTTTTCATAAATAATGCACCATCCACCGAGTTTCATCAAATTCCAATTCCAAATTTTTTTTTTGTGATTTTCTTAAAAAAATGCAAAAAATCGAAACATTTTTTTTATCCCCAAAACTTAGTATATAAGGTAATTTTGACCCAAAAAGTACAAAAATAGAGGGTGCATTTGTTGACTGGTCGAATAGTTTTTGAGATACGGACTAAAATCGATCCAAATATTGCGATATCTCTGAAACTCTGCATCCAAATTTTTTAAGAAGTCCATGTCTAAAAAATCGTGTACTGCGTATGGGACAGTTTTTGTTATTGTATTTTTTAAATTTTCGCACTCTGAAATGTAAAACCTCAAAATTTTAGGGGAAGTAATAATTTTTTTTTCGGATTCGATTATATTGATTAACTTCTATTTACCTTTTTTTTGCAAAAATATTATTTACAATATTTGTGATGAGTGTTTTATGAATTTGGATATTATTTATAATTAATTAGCTGTGAACTACCCGCTTTCTGGGAAAATTAAATTTTAAATACAAAGATAATTGTGTTATAACAACCTTCACTTCATATGCTTAGTTCAAACTTACCGTCCTTTTGTTCACAATTTCGTTAAATCTCTAAAATTATCAGTGTTTCTCTACTATATTATGCAAGTATTATGCATAAAAACTTTCCTCTTGAACCACCCTATCTTTTAGAAAAAACTGAATCAAAATCCGTTGCGTAGTTTTAAAGATCTAAGCACAGACAACGGGAAGTGACTTTGTTTTATATTATGTATTGATGATGTTACCATATAATCTCAGTTTTCGGAACACTCATGGTTTGATCCACGATTATCGAGCTCTTCTGTACTGCTTTTTTCACCCAAAAACCATAATTATTAATAAAAATATATAAAATACTTATCGTGCTAGAATACAGACCTAATGGATTCCGTGTGTGGCGTGATTAAAACTATAGTATTTTAAAAATGTACCAAGGCTGTAATTGATCTATATTTTTAATAAAGAAAGTAATATAAATTTTGTTAATTGCGATTTATATCAATTTTGCATTCAAAAAACAAAATCCCACCTTAAGTTTTTCAAATTATTTATCTTGATTCAGTTTTTAAAATGCAACAAAAGTAAACATTATGTTTATAATAATGTTGATGTAGTAACAGTTTATGAAGATAAGTGGGGGAAATGTTTATCTATAATATCTCTTAGCGCAGCATACTAAGCAACAAACCAACAAAGAGGATTTATGTATATTTGTTTGCTTACTTAGCGCTGAGGTAATGAAACAGCGCAGAGTCAGCCGTCGCGTTTGTATATATTATATATGTATCAAGTTTGTTCTTTTTACATCGGTGGACTACACTTAGTGGATGTAGAAAAGGATAGTGCTTTATTGCTTACACTCAGTGCATAGGACAAATATGGGCAAACGGGACTTACAGAAGTCCCTCGTACTCCTTGCTTAAAATACGAGGAAGACAGTGACAAAATAAGATACTAGTAAGACAGAGAAACAATAGTTGTCTAAAATATTTTCAAAATATGAAAGTAATAATAAAGCTTCTTAGAAAATGGTTGGAATAATTAAATTATGTTCGTGATAACCTCTCGATTATCTCGTGAACCAGTTATGGCATTAACATGTGACTGGGTTTATTCGACGCGTAATCGCGTATTTAAGAACTAAATTCTGTTTTCAGCAGGATTAGTTGAACCTTTTTTTATTTGTAATAAAAAAACTGAATAAACAAAATCTGACAAGTGAATAAAACACATCATTTATCTATGGAGATAATGATCGTTTCAGCATAAGCTGCAGTACATGTTCGAAGGATAATCTATGAAGGCTAACAAGATCTTTTTTTTAATGCTTTTCCCCCTCTGGGAAGCTAGTCGTGTGGACTACATGGATCGCACTCACACGACTTCAGTACCACACCGATTATGTACTGCCAATCTATTTAAAATAATTTCATGATTTAAATCGCAAAACTTCACTATTCATAATTACCCGTCGTTCGTTTTTACCCCACTGTCCTCTACACTATGGTATAAAAAGAATATAATCATTAAGAGTTTTATATAAGAATTGTAAAGTAATAATAAGTGGTTAACCTTGCTGCAGCATTGGATTGCAATCAAGTCACTCTATCTTAACTCAACTCAATACTCAAGAGTCAAGTCATTGGTATTTACTTTGCGTTTATTGACATAGAAATATTATTATTTTTATATTACAATTTTTATTTCAAAAATTTAAATACGATGCATGTGATGTGATGTGTAATTATACAGAAGTTGATAAAATTATTTAATGAGTATCAATGACCGATTCTATATTTAGCATTCCGTTACAGCTCAAAGAATCTTTTCTTATAACTTCATTAATTCATTTTTAATTTTATCTAACTCGAAATTTCGATTATTCTTTTGGTGGATCATTTTCATATAGAATAACAATGATGATCTTCTGTCACAGTTGTTTCCTTGGCTGACTTGGCTGATTATCAATTTTATTAGGTTAAAATTACGAGTTTTATAGAATTCTGAAACAAAAAATTGTACCTTGGGTTTCCTAGAGACCCTAAATCCCCTACGAATATTGACTCCAGACAATTTCTTAGAGAATATTTTTATTTAAAGTTTTTTTTTTATATATTCTGAATTTTCGCAACTTTTGGAAAATAATAACTAATTGCCTACTCTAGAAAATTTTAAAATCAGGAGCCGAAAAAACTACAGAACCATGTTTAATGTGCGTATTTTAATACGCATATCTTGGTGAAGTTCTATTCAACAAGATAATTAGATAGTACACTCACGTACATTGAAAATAAAACATTCATTATTAACTAATTAATAAATCTTTTAAATTACATATTTTATATGCAGACAGATGTCGTTTTTTTATTCATAAATATTCGTTTTATTTTCTTATCTATGCAGTTCAAGCATTTAAATTTATTTATTTGAATGGATTGAATTTATTTAATATATGGCAAGAACGTCATTGCACAAACTGCAATCCTGAATAGAATAACTACCTAATCTATTTGATTTTCTTGCTAAAAGATACTCGAACGTTTTTAATAAGAACCCATATCGTCGGTAAATATTTATACACTTGCGTGGTATAAAACTGTTATGAGTCGATGAAAATTTTTTTTCGAAGGAATCAAAAACGTATTATTTTTTTAATTTTCCTAATATTCAACAAAATTTCAAATATAAACAAAATTTCAAATATAAACAAAATGACGCTGAACTGTCAACAATTAGAAAACAATAATTATTTGACATAAATTAATAATAATTTTCAATTTTCGTTATTTTGTTTCTATGGTGCTAAAAACATATTTTGACAAAAACTGCTATTTGATATTAAATGAATTCGTTACGCGTAAAATAAAACTTATCACCGCTTACCTTCGAATTTTAGGAAATTCTCTTACGAAGTCTTTAATTATTTTACATTCTTAACAATATTTTTATGTACCACATTATTTACTTCAAAACATTTTGTTTAATCGGTTTCCTGTTTGTTAAAAATAAGTTTTTTTATACACCTTTTGAGAAAAGTTTATAAAATTATCAAATTAAAAATCGATTTATTGTGTTTAAAAACATAAAGTTGAAAAAAAAAACAAAATTGCTTTACACAAAAGAAAATAGACAAGCCGTGATAAATATAATTTTTTGACATCATGTCAATAACTTTCTGATTAAGTTAATTATTGCATTATTCATTGATAAGTTCTAATAAACGGTAACTGAGGTAAATAAAACTCAGAGGGTAGTAAGCCCTTCATTTGAAAATTCGTGGTAAAGAAAAGTCATGATACTTGATGCACACATGTGCTTAGATGGTGTAAACGCTGCGGTATTGGTTCGCAGTCGCTTCGAAATTTACTTATATCTATTGATTATCATTGGCTACTGGTTATCGAATGATAGTCAGTGAATGAACAAATTTATCAATTTTTGACATACCCGTATCTACTAAATTAGGCTTCAGATCCAAATTTGGAAGAGAGTTATTTTGTTGCTCTCCATGAACTTATTTTGGTAAGCTGGGTTTCTGCAATCAATAACAGAACACGGTGTATACATCCATTGCATACACCTCAAACGTAAAATAATCATAAAATTTTTATTTGGATTTTCGTGGTGAAAATAAAAGCTTTGTATCAGAAAGTTAAAAAAAATTGAATGATTATATAAAAGAAGTTCACTTTTAGTTTTCGTGTTTACTACTTCGAACTAATATAACTTCCAAACAGTCTTCTGAGTAGGTATATGCGGTGGCACTTTCTAACTAAATTACATCACTATTTACAAGTGAGTTAGTTACAAAGTTGCATGTTTAATAATATGTGGTTCAATTACATGAATTATTATAGATGTATTTATTACTTGTTACAAATAATTTTTCATTTGTAATTATATCATTTCGTTCCATACAAAAGTTGTAATTAATGTATGAGTAAAGTGTATATAAACATTCTATCTCAATGAAAATTAACTTTCACCTCGAAGTGTGTAAGTTGTTTTAACCGCAAGGCTCGAATGATTCATTTGCATGGTATAGAATGGTTCTAGGTAAATAATTGACGGCTGGCGCCGGTATAAATGACATAAATCGACAAATATTAAATAGATTACTCTACAATTATTTTCATTGCATAGTTATATAATAGGATTGTATCGTAAGCTTAGGGGTAAAATTATTTGCGCGTTAAATGTTGCTAAAAGAAAGCAAAAAAATAATGCGTGTCTTCGACTGAAAAATAAGAGACAATCTCATGTTTCCTAAATCTCTTTCGCCTCTTCCAAACTCTCGGAAAGTAGCTTGAAGAGTATCATCTTTACATTCTCGTGATTACTTTTGTAGTTCAGTAGCTATTGTGGCTTGTACACAACATTGTTGTTAAAAGTATTGTTATAACATACAAGAACGGTAGCAGTCACTTCGATGTCAGCCATAGCAATAAGTTACCAACTCAAAATCTATCCAGGTGGAAGATACGTTTTAAAAATTAGGTACTTTTCAGAAAATCCTGCTTAAAAGTAATATTAGATAGATCTTATTTCTCTGTTTTTCTTCGTAATCTTTCAATCGCTCTGTACTAAAACTAGATTCTTCATCTCATATTTAGATTAAATAATTTAGAATTGTTTTTCGGTAAGTGTTTAATTATTAAAAAGGAAATAGAATGATTCATCGATAAAAAACAAAGAAACATAATATTATGAGACATAGTTATAAACATTTTAACGAAATTTTATTAAAAATATTTAAGCTAGCGTTTTTTATAGTTTTCGAAGCACTTTTTTATAGACGACGCTTGTCCAACGACTTTTGTTTCCTAGATTAAATTAATTTAAACTCCACGAAGAAACCACAGAGTGATTCATCACGTTCTTGCAGAATTGATAAATTTTATTATGCCTTATACTGCCGGTTTTACTCACCCAATGTTGTTTTTTGAGCGACTTTGATGTAATTTTTCGGTCTTTCTTAACAACTTTACAACTCCGATAATTGAGTTATGCTCAGATGTTGAATTTCCATCATAAATCTGAAAAATATCGAAATATTAAACCAATTTTTTTTTGGCTATAGCTTTAATAATAACTAGACTTTTAGTTTTCTGGGCTATATTAAATGGCTATACCATTCATTTTTTCTTCTGCAATGCGTTTTTCTAAATACCACCCAAAGATCAAGTCCGCTACATTTGATAGCTAACAATAATCGGGGAATAAACATTACTGAAATATTTTCTATATTTTTCAATTTCTCTCAAATATCTTCAAAACAAAAAACGCCAACAATTCAAGATATTTCAACATTAATAAATCGTTATATTTTGACAATTTACATACACTTGACTGCAATATGATGATTGAAATTTACGATTCAAAATAAAATAAATTCTTCTACTTGAATTATTATTACGTATAATAAATATAATATATATAAATAAGAAAATTGATTTTTTTTTGTATTGCTGTGTGCTTACTATGGTAGCTGTGGCCTGTTTATTTAAACAATAATAGTCGAGTAGTTAACTGCTATATAATAGTTCACTCGAGCTAAACACTTTTAACGAAACTATACAATACACAATTTATAAACATTTTATAAATATACCATCACATCGCTAGTTAAAATAGTCCAGGCAGTTCATGCTTGTGTTTGGAAAATATAATTCAGTTACGTCACTCGTTTGACACCAGGGTGGCGAGCTACCTGGCTATTATAAGGAATTCCGACATGCTCGAAATGTCCAGGATTTTTAGCCTCGGTCAGGGAGAAATATTTGTGATTCTAAAACACAACAATGACACTTTCACAAACTATGACACTTCAAAAACACAGCTAAAGAACTAATTCCCATGACGATTGGTCGCTATAACCGATATATAAGTTAATAAAGTCCAAAATAAAGTTAATAAGGTTCAAAATAGTATGACTAAGGTATTTTTTTAATCGAACAAGTATGAAGGCAATACATGTAAAAAAAGTAAGCTTTTTTACATGCGTTGGTCACTATAGCCAATATATTTCCTTATAATTCTAATGAATAATGGTCGCTACAGCCTTTATGTCGTTATAACTGACGTTGTTATAGCCGATACATCCATGTATGTGTGTGTATAGGGATCCAACCGGGACTTGTGGTTTTCGTTATTATAACTGATCTTGACTAGTTTTTAAGATATTTATCTGTATTGCAGTCTCTGTACGTGGCAATTGTCACCTTATACATGCTTACTAGACTTTAAAATAAGAAAAAGTGGGACATTCGGACCTGTTTTACCGAAGGGGGCTCTAAAATTCGAAGTTAATCAACACATATCTGAAGATAGACTCTTTGTATCCTAATATAAGATTCGCTAAAGCATATGAGAATCAAATTATTTATTTTGATTGGGTCCGAAAGCAACGAAAAACTGTATGGGGAAAGACTTACTTTAAATCAAATCTAAATTTCAAGCTGTGAGAAAAAAACACAAAAATGCTCAAAAGCCTCTGGACTACAACGCTAGTTAAAGTTGGTCGTGCAATTTATAAATGTTTTAGGTTATAGCGTGTTAACAATACACTCATTTGGTTTAAGCTTTATGCTAATTAGTATGTATATAACATTATAAAACATAACATAGGTATCATGGAACTCTTATTATTACACATTTTACCTATTACATATAGGTTTGTATATAAATACATACAGGGTGTACAAAAAACCAGGAATAATAAACCATTTATAAACATTTTCAATTCTATCAAAAAATCTGTTTATATGTATAAAACTTTATTTGGCTTGACAGAAACTCATCTTTAAAGAACTATATTTGAATTTTAGCAATAAAGGATGTACTTTGAATACTAAAATTGATCATTTTTATAATATATAGCATATTTTTGTTAATATATACAACCATCAATAGCGCAGTTTGTACAGCAGTGGCCTTAAGATACTAAAATCAATAGTATTCCACATGCCACTTTTAAACATAATAAACCTGCTCATGTGATTGTGACAATCACATCGGAATTTTGTTATAATATTTATAAGTGGTAAAAACAAACAAAAAAGATTGTTTAAAACTATGTTGCATTTCAAAACAACAATATTAGAAATTTGTTAGACAGTATAATTCTTTCATATAAACAATTCATGCGTTTGTGCTAACTTACCACTCAATCCGTACGGTAATTGTATCACATTTGTCGCCCTCAATCGCTGTATTTGGTCTCGCGATGAGGTTGAGACATCACAACACAAAATCAGTTGATATTACAAATTTTTTTTTTCAATGTAATTATTGTTAAACTTGAAATAAAAATGGTTCGGTAGTTATTCAGGTTTCAGTTAAACCTAGATATTTTTTAGACACCCTATAAAAAATACCATGTGGTATTTGTAATAATACAAAATTTAAATAATTTACTTTGATTTTTTTTAACTTTTGTTTACAAGTAAGAAATGTTTTTGAATAGTTATATGAACATACAATTGTTCAACATCTTTAGATGTAATACAATCCTTGGTATTTCAAAAATTCATTCTGTGGATAATATGGCATATTCTAATGGAATTTATTCAACCGCCGATGAATACTTCTGTAGTTTTCTAATTTGAGAGGTTGAAAAAATTTAATAGCATTTTTAAAGCAGGGAAACAAACGTTTTTTTTTAAATTTTTTTTAAAAATAATAATAATTTTCAAGACCGATGTTACAAAAGAAGTTCAAACGTGATTAATAAATAAATTTAATCGACTAGAATTGGAGTCAATGGTTTTCGTTTTTTAAAATTTGTTTTTGAATAAAAATCCGGCTTTGAATAATTCTAGAAACGCAAATTTCCGAAAATTTGAATTCTTTTAAACCACTAAAATTTTAATATAGTTTCATAGTATTTTCGACGAGATTTTCTTCAAAATAAGATTGATTTTGTATATTCTTGTCCAATGAACTCTGCCCAGTAAATTCATATTCTTACTTTTCGTCGTAGATGGTCAATTTATAACATAATTCACCATCAAAAGTGAAAATATATATTTTTTAAATTTGTGTCCCCACTACCTTGTTCATACATCCTTAATTAGACGGACACAAGGGTTCTTAATAATTTATTACGGTTTTACCTTTAATTTAAATAATTTTTTTTTTTAATTTATACCGACAAGTTTTGGAGAAATCTATGAAAAATCATATCATCTATCTACCAATGTTAAGTATGCCTACTTTTGAAGTCATTTATTTATTTCAATAAACGGACAAACTCCCCCCTCCCACTAAAATTTTCAGAATTGTTTTACATTTAGTCCAACTTCATATAAAAATAAAATCAAACTTTTTATTTAAAATTTTCTTGGTGCTCGTACATCCCTTAAAGAAGAGATATTCAGTTGGAGAAATTAAAATGGAGCACCCTATAGAAAACAGTAAATAACAGGCTCTCAAAATTGTGTCGTATCTTGATTTTTCAACCTAATTAACAAAAAATGCAAATTAAAAACGAAATCCCAAAATAATAATATGTAAATTGAGATACACGCGTTTATCAATGCTAAGATACCACATAAGACGATACTCACGTATCCGTTTTGGTAACGTAATATGTGGTTAGTAAATATACCACTGGAAGAAAAAGACGAAGTGTGTTTATATCGTTGTTAGCATTATTGAATACATCCGGTTTTTTTATTTTGTTTCTTCCAAGTCAAAAATAAAAATATCGTGATGTTCAGTTCACATATGGTTCGTGGCGTTTTCAAGTGGTTTATCATTGATAATCATTTAATACATGTGTTCTGCTATTAAAGAAGACTGGAGAAGTAGAAAGAACACTTACTTACACTTTCATCAAAGTATACATTTGTAGAGGGTAACTTACCATTTTAAAATTGATGTTTTGTTCTTCATTTAGAAAGTTTGGTACTATTTTTGATAGACGGATTATAATACAGTTGAACCTGGATATATTTAGAATAATATTTCTGTGCACAAACCTCTTCATTTTATACAACTTTTATGTATGTAATATTACTAGCTTTTATCCGCGCTTTCGTTCCTATGTAGATGTAAATTATAAGTAATCGACGATTTATTTCGAATTTCCGATGTTTGAAATACTGTACAATAAATAATTGTTACCAAATACATGTATTTTGGGTGCTGATGTTAGATTTACAACAACAAATGTATCGAAATGTGTCGAATCCATTGTAGAATTGAGCCGGGTTTAAGAGTATTATAGCGAGAGGTTTGTGGTAAATTTATATTTTGTGAGTCATGTGAATAAAAAAAATTGGCAATATGAGGCGAAGAAAATCTCTAGTTAATTCACCTACGGTCGAAAAGTAATCGATATGTATTTATACGGAAGATATGTGCTTAGTTATAACAATCAAACCAATATATTTATGATTTTTCTAAACCATTTTCATGGTTTTAAGGAAAATCTTAACCTTGGAAAAAAAGATTCCGAAAACAATGTACGAGATTAGCGACGTTAAAAACTAAAGACGTAACAATATTTGAAACAAATTAGTGCTGATCAGTTTGATAAGTATTTAATCATTTGTGTATCTTACTCTTCTAATACGAACTTTAAGTAAAATCATCCTAAAGAGTTCAAACCTTCCTAGGGGACATTTACTTGTTTCAGTTATTCGGATTTTATTTTGAAACTTGCTTGATTACCCCGCTTCGCTGGACTTAAAAGTAAAGACTACTCCGTTAGCCTTCACCTGTCTTGCTCTCATTTATCTCCCTTTCATAACACTGGAAATAAAAATAGGGATTGTTTTACACAGGTAAAATGTATGTACAGTTTCCAATTTCTTTTTTAAATGTAAAATAGTCATAATTCATTAAGTATAACAGATGGCCGTAAATTATATCTCGTTCACCATTTTTACAGAAATCTTTAATTTAGTCTTAAAATGATGTTCATAGATGGCACAATGAAATGTTAAAGACAAACTTAATTGTTTTTCTATTTTAGTATATCTTAAATAAATTATAGCTCATGTGTCATTCTGATGTATGAGCTATATTAATGTATAGTTTCATTCAAATCCATTCAGTAGTTTTTGTGTGAAAGCGTAACCGACAAACAAACAAGCAAACTTACTTTCACATTTTTTATAATGTATAGAGATAATTCTATTTTTTCCATGCATTAATAGTGCAGCCTGCAAGGCACTTGGGTTTTTTTGCTAAAAATTTTTTGGTATGTGTTAAAGCTGAAAAGTTACTTTTTCTATTTATAAAATTAAGAGATAAAAACGTTGCAACGATTTCTTCGATTGGCTGGTTTGTATCGTTTCACCAGCAATGATTTAATGCTTTTTTATAAACTTCTTATAGGTTTAACAAATACAATTTATGAGATATAAAAAAGAGTTTACATATTTTAATTAAAAATCTCCAATATGTCTACAAACTTTGTTTTGAAATTAAGTTATCATTTTCCAATGAATATTATCTCTGTATCATTATACTATAATATAGAATAGTTTAATAATTTAATTTAATTCAGTTTTTAAAAATGTTAAATTAAATACGATTAAGTAAATATTTTTTATATACAACCTAATTATTTCGATATAAAGGTAACGTATAATATTGAGCAAACATATAAGCTTATATGTAAAGTTAATTTAATTGTTTTTTATACTTAGTTAAAATTTTTTATATAATACTTGTATCGTATACTGCATGTAAAAAGTTAACGTACGATAAAGGAATTCGACTCATATTATTACAGAAACAAGAAGATAGTAAATACTTTAGTTTCGTTATAGGTATAAAAATAAACCTTATGATATTTTGGGTCCGTAGGCATTTTGGGTTCGTATAGAGATGTCAATTTAATTTTTATAATTTATTTAACTTGATTTAGTGTTTATTTGTTGATTTTAATTTGTGTTATTATTTGTTTCAGGTAAGAAATCATTTAAACGTAACAGACTCCGTAAGTAGTTTTGAAATAATTCTGGATTAAGGGGAGTTTCCAATTTCAGCATTTTTTTGAAATTGATTTTTTTTTATTTACATAAATAGGTATCGTTTAACCTGTAGACCAGGCATGGATAAACGTGACTTAGAGAAGTCCCTCAGACTTCTAATCTAATATACGAGTAAGACAGTGACAACCTAACCACGGGCAACATAAAATACGAGTAAGACAGAGAGACAACATTTGTTTTTCTATACCTATCTCATTACTGTTAGAGAAACTGAGATAGGTAGAAGAGTTGTATACCCAACTTGCTTCCTCCTCTATCACAATAAAGTTTATGACACACAATAAAGTTATAACAATGGTGACTTCGACTTAAAATAACTCTGCTTTAGAATAGGATGAGGGTAACAGTTAGTTAACAAGCTTGTTATTTTTAGAAGTTAGAGAAAATTATCATTTGATCTTTAATTTCAAAATCATTTCACCATGGTTCAAGAACGAGCTATAGTAAAGACCTCTGACCGTAAATTTCACTAAAGAGAAATTATCATTATTTAATTAATAGCTTTTAGCCTCAATGATTTTTCTGCATTTCTCAAATTTCTAAGAAATATATAATAATGTTAATAAGACCATTCAGTAGAAAATGTGTACAAGTTGTAGTGGAAGTCAAGTTTTTGGGAAAATGTGACGCAACGTGGCAGAGAGGGGGTGAGTTTTAAAGGATGATAGTTCCTTTGAAAGTGTTGTGTCTACTAAAAGCAAAGGTGTTGCTTTATCTATTCGTGAATCAATTTTAAATAAAAATATCGTGTGAATAAACCTGAACCTCATACAATATAGGTATTTTGACTCTCACATTGAACGCTATTTTATGTATTCAAACACGCTGGGAATATCTCTGATGTTATTATCATATTAAAATCTATACAGATAGTACCTGGTTTAGTATTTTATTCTTATATAAAAAAATAAAATAGTTTGTTAGTTAAATGAATATATTATTTAACATTTTAAACAATTTTTCATGTCAATAAACGATGCTTTAAATGAATAATTAAAGTGAATAAATTGTTGTGATAATAATAATTATTTTATTATTTATAAAGTATAATTATTGTATTAAAAAGATCGTAATTATCTATTTAAATTTAATTTTATTTCTAATGAGTTTCAAAAATTAACTTTGATAATATTCAAATTGAACGATATATATGACATTTGTGTTAAGGTCATTGAAATTATAATGTTGATTTTCGAACTGTTTATTTTTTTCATACATGCGACTTGATGTTGATAAGTTTTTGTGGGACGCGAACGAATGACAAATTACCCAAATAAAACATTACGATAACTAAACAGATTTATTGTTTGAAATTCGAAAAATTTTAACGTACGGAATGCATCATTTGAAATGGTAATAAATATATCCCTTTTTCGTTTCCTTTCGGATAAATTTGAAATTTAAAATCGGAACTTCCGAATTAGTTCATTTAAAAGTTTTTACATCGAATAAACTTTCTCAAATGGACAGTTTTCCCCAGCGTAGATTTTATTTCCAAAATATTTATCAATAAAAATAGACATAGCGAAAAAATTGACATCAAGTGTTACACAGCTATTTCTTCAAATACAAAAATTTTTCTTGTTTTCAAGTTTTCCGGAGCTTTGCAAAACGTTTGTCTTATTTTTTGAACTACGCTAAAAAAATTTTCCTTACATGTTTTCTGTCAAAATATTACCTGTATAGTAATGGAAGTAATCATACCATTCGTAGATCGGTTCATTTTCTTTATCTCAAGACTTTTTTAGGGTTTCTGTATTACCTCTATAGACTCTGATGTTATAAAAAGCGTGATAATGGAATGTCTTTTCGAAATTTTGTTTATTTTTCTTGAAAATGAGCTATAAAAAGTGTTCGTGCGAGCTTTTTGTGTCGAGCGATTTTCAAGCAAGATTGACAATCCTGTATCTTCTGAAATAATAATTGTAAATCATCACACTAAAATTTGTTCCATATCATTCTAAAACTTAAACTGCCTTCTTTTAAGCTTGAACATTATACAAATTCAGCAGTTTTCAATGTTATGGGTGTTTTTTTATCTCTCCGCCATTTTTCTAAAACTAAAAAGCACTGTTTGAAATTTTTTGTAAAACTTTTGTTTTTTTACTTGTCCTTTAAATATTTCTAATCAGTGATATAAATTATCAAATATCACGAAGTGGATAAAAATTAGAATAAAAATTTTGAACCGAAATACATGCATTGCAGATTTTTATGCAGAAAAGCATTTTATTTTAATAGTCTCCCTAAATCTCATGTTCGGTTTATCAAATTTTCGAAGTATTATAGATTATATCTCAAAATACATTGATTGACATCACAATTTACACGAAGACCAGAGGGCAAGTATTATAACATAACATGTAAACAAACGCCTACTCACCCACTTTTCCTTCTAGCTATAACATATTAAGTTATTTTAAACATTAAACTTTATATCGTCGTAGTTACTAAACACACATTAATTACTTTAATCAGTTTATGTATTTAGTTAATTAAGAGCATTACTTTATGTGCAAAGAAAATGAATTACATTTTCTCATAAAAATTTTCTTTAATTAGATAATTTCTTTATGGATGAATCAGTGAATTTACCTTGGAAATATACTGCTCATCATATGTAATGTTTTGTTGAAGGTCCAATGTTCGATATCTTTTTATCTCAAAAACCGTAGATTACTTAGACAATCTGCAATTTTTGTTTATTCTTTACAAGTAGCTTAGATAATCTTTAACGGGTTATTAGTTATAGTGACGGATAAAAAGAAGATCTAAGAAGTGTAGTTTAGAAATTCTTGCTGTACAAATGGTAAAACGTGTAAAAATGACTCCGCTAACATACAGGTGGGTCAAGTTAAATCAGTAAGACTTCGTCAAATGGTAGATAACGTTAAAATAATCACAAAGTCTAACTACACTTAAAGCCCGAAACGCACTTTTAGATACAGAATGTTGTAATTTTAGCAAAAAAATGATATTATTGGGAATATTCTCAAAACGGATACTTAGGAAAATTGAACAGTTATTTGCATATTCTTTTTTTTCCCAAAATTTCAGTACCCTGCTTGTAGAAAAGAACTCTTTTCCGACTTTTTTTACATAAGAAGTTGTAATGGTTTTAACTTTATCTACCATTTGATGCAGTCCTGCTGTTAAAACTTGTACCATGTTGCATAGCCTGAGAAATAATTCTGAGATATTCTACGGAAATTCAGCTCTTTCTTGAACCATTTTTGAGTTGAAAAATTTACCATTCAGGTGCAAAAGGATTAACCATTGAGGCGAACTCTGAAATTTTTGAAGGAGGTATATATTTTCCTTCTCGTATAATTCATTATTAGCATATTATTAAAACATATAATTAAATAACATAACTGTAGTTTCTTGGAGTCGCGAGTAGAACGTTGATTTTTCAACGGGTAATGATTCTTGCAAATAAGTAAATGTTTTTGTGATTAATATACTTTATCATCTTGTAACTGAAAACATATGCAATTTTCAAGGTGACATTTTAATAAATATTGAATGAAGTATCATGTTTGCCATTAAAATTATTTTTAGAAGAATGGACATTGATAAGGAATTGATTTTTATATTTTTGCATACTTTCCTTCGATAAAGTATCAAAATCACGTTAGTCAAAATGTGATCGCTTTATTGTAATATTATTTTAGCATCATGTACCAACGAAAATTTTATCGTCATTTTTTAATGAACCAGAAATTGATTTCGGTGTACTTCCAATTATTGAATAAGGAATTACTTACTTACCTTTTGACGAAGGAATTTTCTAAAGAAGTTTTTTCATTTTTATGTTCTCGCCTATTACAAAACTTGAGTTGATTATCGTTTTCCAGCTGTTATTGCGGTCATGCGATCTAAAAGTTTATCTTCAAAATACCCGTCAATTGTACAATGATTTTTATCCTACAAACTCTTTTTTAGAAATCGTAGCCGTATTTTTTCTAATACGGGAATAGTGTGAAAATAATTTGGTTGTAAATTTTGAGTTGTCCTAATTTTTTTCCCCGCAAACGTTTCTCAATCTTTAAAATCCCAGACTCAAAACTGTAAATAAATAAATCAATAAATAAATAATGAGGTTTAAACTCCATTTCTCAGAACACGTCTATAACAGAGACCACCCACATCATTATTTTTAATCGTTATTTATTTTTTTAACAACCCCCGAATATACAATTAACTTTATGATGTGGGTAGAGTCGGTTATTTCGTTGTTATCCAAGCGACGACGATGTGATCAATTTACCGCCATATTAACTTTCTTGTTCACACTGTCGCTGCTTGGATTCGCGCCCGCAATCACCCTCCAATCTCCAAAACTGTAAATCGAATTGCAATTCTTGAAAAAAGTCTTTTATTACTTACATATTTTGATCCCTTTTCATTTGATGTTTTGATTATTTGTTGACTGGCGGTAATTTCGCGTGAGCTTTGTCGCGAGCTAAGGGTTGAAATGTATTGCTTTCTGAACGAAACCTTATCAATATATTTCTGTTTCTTTAAATGTGAACGGTAGATATACTTTCTTAAGTAGCTACAAGGGTAAAAATGATGTTTTTCTTTCGAATATTGTATGATGTGATCTTGCAAGTCAGCTACTACTCCTAGTAATTAGAATTGGACTTTTCGATTCAAATTAAACACTTTATTCCAAATTCTTGTTGAAATAAATTATAAAGTTCAAACGTGGAGTTCACATTTTATTGTATATGTTGATATAAATATTTTCCACACATGAGTAAATTATAAAAGTTGATATCTGTCATTGAACTATATAATCAGTCACACAAGGCTAGCTAGGCTGAGCTGAGTTCTTCTCCAATGTGATACTGATATTTCTAGAATTGCAATAATGCAAATAAATACCCTGCACATATTTATTGTGCATTTAAAAAGTGAAAACAAGTAAAAAAAAATTTTTTATAAACCAGTTCTAAACTTGGACATAAATATTCTAGGTAGTAAATTACTGCATAGGGAAAAAAGCATGCGTTAAGTGTGTTGATAAACTGTAACATTTTATATTCGTTTAAGAAGAGGCTAACTAAAATTATAATAATCCCTCGAGTGGATTTTTAGTTACGAAAAAGTTCCTCTTTTGAAATTAAATAATTGTTGCTTAAATTAAAAACTTAAATTATTTTCTGAAGATCGAAGATCATTTTTTTTATTTAAAAAAAATCTGCTAGGAAAATATCTTGAATATAAAAGAGTCGAGTTTATTTTTCATATACTAGTGTTGTTTGGGAGTCACAATGCTAATTTAATCGTCACGGAGATTTTGTTACAAAATCATTTGTGATAAAATATATATAGAGTCAATTAATTAATGGTTGTGATGGGCTGGTGTAGTGCATGTTATATGATGCTTCAAGGAGGTGTGCTCGGCCTCTCAAAATGATTGAGGAACCGATAAATGAAATTATCAGCGGAAAACTTAACGCCCAAGTGTGCCTTTCGTGTACGGTTTATATAATCTAACCTAACCTAAGGAGAGATGAAGGTAGATATAGAAAGCCCCCATTTGGATCTATCAATTGGTTATTTGAGAGTTAAAAATTTCTGGGTTATTAATGAGTTAACATTACCACCCATTTATGTAAAGGATTGAGAATGTGGAGGTGATACTTGTTTTATCTCGCTTGGCCTAGTCTTGCCTGACTTTGCTAAAAGGCGATATTTTGTACCCGAGTCAAATGTAACAAGAGACATCTACACGACTATCATCTCCACATTATCGTGATTACTTTTGTAGTTCCGTAGCTATTGTGACTCCGTGTACTTTATACAACATCTTTTCCCACTTCCATGTCAGACACAGTCAAGAGATACAAGAAGCAAAGGATTGCAAAATAGACTAGAATCTGGTGGCGAGTGCTTCATTTCGGTTAACCTTGTCGTGAATATTCGACGAGGATACTCAGAAAGTGTGGTTAGATATTATCTAACAAATTGAAGGCCAATCATTGGTTTAATATTACATGTATACGCAAAAAAAGGAAAAGTATTTATCTACAAAACCCTACTTTTTTACAAAGAAACAAAAACTTTGTATTCCTATGTTTGGACTCTCAGTGTGTGAATACTACTACAAGTGAACTCTTCTGGTTTATTTACTCGTTGCGTTGGATTCAAATACTGGATATATATGTGATTGTGATGCTACAAGGTATGTCACAGTTCGTTCACTTTTAAAATGATTGTGATTGTAACTAAATAAAAACAAAGATGCAATGATTATTTATAAAATAAGATAAACAGTAATAAAATATATACAATACATCAATCATAATATTATTATGTGATATGTCTTATGGTATTTTAATGATGATATATAAAACTTTATATCAAGTGATATAGGTATATGACCATCATACACTTTGTAGTACAGTCAAACTGTCTTCAATTTTAATATAAATAAACAAAAAAGAAAGTTCATAATATGAAATGATATTGCTATAATAAGCCATCAAACACATTTTTTTAATTTTCTAATAGCTTCTCCTATAATCGTCGGAACAGGTAAACGATCGTTCAATATTAATATATGTTGTTTATCCTTTTGATCCAAATTTCCTGATTCTGAAAATTTGACGTACAAATATTAGCGCGCAACGCACATGACTATCGGAAAAATTCTATGTATTTGCATCTCACTGTTTTAGTGGCAGTATTATACGTTGATATAGACATCGATGGGAAGTTCAAAAATGGTACCTAGAGAACTTTAGTTTTTAGCCCTTAAACCACTAGCCACGCTAACTTTGAAATTTCAAGTAGCACTCCCTTTGTGATACATCATACATCAAAGGGCATAAAATTCTCCATTCAACAAGATGTAAGGTATGAAATCCATTATTATTAGCATATATTGCGAATTGGATACACTGTTGAATTAAATTGCATTCATGAAAAATTATTTTTATGACATATTCGAAATGACGACCATTATTTTGCTAGACAAAAATACATTCTGCTTTTTATAAAAGAGAATGTCTAGTCTATTCTGCTAATAATACTAGATTTCATACATTCCATCTTCTGTGTAGCCTATTTTAAGAAACAATCGATCGATTTCATTTTAATAATGGTTGAATTTTATCCTCTTGCAAATGAAGTATCAAGCTTGGCGGTGCCATTTACCCTTTTTCAAATGATGGATCACAAGTTTCTGTGTTTATTAGTTAGATTTACATGAATCTAATAATGTAGTTTCACTGTGGTGTATACTGTGAATTTAATAATACTTATCTTGTCTCGGGGAGACGAAGAACAACCTAACCTAGGCTATGGTATTATGGCACAGACTTATAATAGTTGTGTTGGGGCTATGTTTAGACTTGACACTATCAAAGATTACCACTTGAATAAATCAGGTAGATATAGACGGTAGACGATGAGATATATACATATAAGGGTTGGTTGACTTTTTAATTGAGTTTCAAATGCTTTTTCTGTTGTTGCTTTTTACTTTCCTTATTAAGTACGAAAACTTTAGTAATTCAATATTTCTTAGCTTAATTTTATTAATAAAGTTTAAAAATTATCGTATATTATTCTTATTCGATTTTTATATGCTATTTTTATGGGATTCAATCGGAAGTTTTCGATTTCGTCGTCATAACCGTTTCCGCGTTATAACCGTTTTTTGAATATACAGTCAACCTAGTGTGATCATTTATTGTTTTGAGTGAAAACACCTGATTTAGATATCGAGGGGGAAGTTCAAAAATGGTACCTAAAGAATTTTAAACTACACAGAAGATGGGGGGTATGGATTCAAATTTCTGGATAGTCTATTTTAAGAACCAATTTATCATTTTTTTTTTAATTATGGTTGAGTGATTAAGAGAGTAACTTTTTTCGAAAGTGCTGCGTTTTCAAAAAAGCATGATATCGTCATATTTAAGCTATTGGTCTGAAAAACCGAAGCTGGGAATTTGCCGGACACTATGATCACTTAATAAAATTCATAATTATAAAACAATAAAATATTTTATCCGACAAAAATAATGCACCGATGAGCTTGCCTAATACCTCGAACATACCGTACTTAAATATTTTGTTTTTGGATTCGTACATGGTTCTCTTTTGCTGAATTGTTTAATAATTATTAATGTTATCAGGTGGTCATAGTGTCCCACAAATTCCATGCCGCGTTTTATCAGACCAATAGCTTAAATATGCCGTTATCATGCTCATTTGAAAAAAGAAAGCTGCTCACGAAATTTGAAAATACGCATTAATTATTTAACAAAGCACCCTGTCTGTCACACGGTCTAAAATACCATAAAATCTTTTTTTTACTTATTTTTTTAGTGCTGCTCCAGTTTGCACCAAAGCAAATAAATAAATTTATTATTTCCATTAACACACAATTTTATACGCAAAATATTTTTGCAAAAATTATAATTGCAATAGAAAATTTTAGAAGGTCCTGTTCGGGTAAAATTGAGCGCAACTAGACTAAAAATAGTCAATTGTTATTATAACATATACATTTATATGAATTCAAAATTTAAAATAAAAGTATTATTTATAAATAAAATTAATTCAATTTTGCCCTATTTTAAAAATTAATCAATTATATATTATTTAATTCAAAACAAAAATATTTATAAAATAAATTTTACAATAACCGAAATAACAATATTTATGATTGACTAAAATGATATATGATATTATTTAATATTAATATAATATAATATTGTATATTATTTATATATAGTAACAAATTAATGTTTATAATAATATAATTTAATTGTCAGAAACACAACTGAAGGAAATCAAATGTTGTTCATAAAACAAACGGTCTTCGTCATCAAAATATATATATATATATACAAACGTATACCACTTATACATATCTACCAATTATACGGAAAATGTTATGTACCATTATATACAGGATGTTTCATTAAGGTTTGCATCTGTTTAGTTATTTGTTTGTTTGTATATTGCTGGTATACTTATTCTTGTAGTTGTCTGAACATCCTACATATTCTGCTCAATTTGAGAATAATTCTATATATTGCTGAAAATATTTTAGACGACAAATATTAAATTAAAAGGATATATACAGAGTGAGTTGAATAATTGAAACCATAAAACGTTTTTCTTTTGAATTACGAAAATCACGAAATTTTTTTGAATTTGTAGAGAATATTTTTTATGGAATCAAAATACAGAATTGATTAATTAATTGATATCTCGATTAATATAGAATTGAAATTTTTATAAAAAGAAATTGTAGTTTAACTTTATCATTTTTTAACCCTCGAACTAAAAAAAGGGGTGTTTGTTTGTCTGTGACATCGTAGTGCCTGAACGGATGAACCGATTTTAATTTTTTTTGGTTTCTTTTTTTGGTAATTTAACGGAGAGTGTTCTTAGTTATGTATTCGCTTAGGCTCAAGTGTGCGCTTAGGTTTACGTACCTGAAAAAACTAAAAAATTGACGATGACCTTCAAAATCGATTCAGTTTGGAAAAGGGATGACGTATAAATAATTACTATGGAAATGAATGGTCAAATAAACATGGTTCAATTCATTTCGAAAAGTGAAATGGTAAAATGACTAAGTAATTCAAAACAATAATTCAAAAGAACAAGGTCAACTCAAATATTTCAAATTCAATTAAAATATTTCCAAAAATTTGTTCCAAAAAATGATAGCTCTCTAAGTATCTTTTTCATCTCATCTGATGTACTTGACCATCACTTTGATATTGATTTAAGATACAGTACATACTTTCACTTTAATAAAAAATGTTCGCATCGGTTATTACGACTAACTTGTGGGGCCCATTTATATCGTTATAGCGTACCAAGTTAAGCAAATTTTCATGCTTAAAAACAATTCTTGAAGACCCTGTATATTGAATGTACGTATACACACATCTAATACAGCCCTAAATACATAAACGAATTAAACACAAATTCTACTTCAAATATTGACATTAATAATTCGACACAATGTGTTTGTTTCGTATGGTACATCGTACGCCTTATGTAACGTAGCGTAGGTATATCGTATGCATCCATATGTTTAAGCGTACTATAGACGATCAATTTTTTGTGTTACTCTCTAATATTCTTGTAATAAATCGTTAAAGAAACTTCTTTCAATTTCGAAAAAATGTAAATTTATGAGTAAAACACTGCAAGTGAATGAATTTAAGTATCAAATCGAGTTCAGACATTAACAAAAAATTTGTTGTTTTTAATTTTTCTGAAAGTTCCCAAGGTCATTTTAACCTATGTATTACAAAAATTGTGTCCATTTAAATGCTTTCAAAATATCATAACAGTCAATTTTTCTGAATTTGCTATGAGGCTGGTATCTTAACCTCTGCTATGAGCCTGGTATCTTGAAACCCAAAAACCTAAGCGCATTTTATCCAAGGACCTCGTTTTCGCCACATCAAAAATAGTTTAAATCCAAGTTTTGATCAAAATACGAGTCTTTGGATAGATACAAAAGAAACTGCATTTTTGATTGAATTCGATTTTCATAAAAATTATTTTCATATGAAATATTGACCCGATTATTACAAAAGTCGCATTTACTTGGGCGCATGTTAACCACCGGCATTGATTTTGTTGGGCCTGAATGAGCTGTGAAACTCATGTGAATCATATGAGTTTCTCGTAAAAAAAAAGTTGTTTAAGATGCATACTACCTACATAAAATACTTCTTTTGTTTCGTACAAGGAAGTAAACCAGCGGTTGCGTCGTGCTAAGTATTAAAGTAGTAAGAGCGTAAATTGATCAGCAACAAAATTATGATCGTGTATACACTACTTTAGCCAGCAAGCAGCTACTTACATTTACTTACTTTTCAAACCAATTTCTCACATCTTTTGATTGTATATTTGATTACAAGAAATGTAATTTCCGAAAATTGTTTTATACCTTTTTTTTAATTTACATGAAGTAAAAAAAAATTAATGAAATTTATTTGTGCTTATTCTATTATCCATTTTTGTTTTTTGTTTGTATTAAGTTAATTAAACGGAGACCACCCATGTCATTAGTGGTTTTTGTGTGTGTTCAGATTGTTCTAGACATGTAATTATAGATTTTCCGTACCTTTGACCTTATTTAAGTAAATCGTTTGTCATTTTATTGACAAGACTTCAAGATTTCATTTTATAAATTTTTTGTCTGTGAAATTTTGAAAAACCATGATGAATATGAGTGGAAATTATTGGACAGTCCGGAATAATTTTAGAAGATTTTTATTCAAATCACAAAGTTTTTTTTTGTTTCACTGATATCTGGAGTCTGTGATTTTATCGGTCCTAAAATAAATTCAAAATATAAACAAGTTAAATTTTATAAATTAAAATAACCACCGACAAAGGTTTCGGGTGCGGAATAATTTTAAAAAAGAACACAAAAATTTACTTGACGAAACAATTTTCTTGGCACAGAATACCAAATTTCTTGAAAGCGTAGTAATTAATACTTGTAGATACACCTGGAATAGAAGACATAGAATTTAATTCACCCTTCTTCTAGAATCATTGATCCAATTCCAAAATGTATCTTCAAAATGCAATACCATAACATATGACTATAATTTTATTTTATTTCTTTAGTTATCCTCTACATTTAAATACACCTTTGCAAACATAAATAAATAAAACTCGCAAGTAGCAGAACTCCATCACTAAGTCTACATTTCTCCTTAATTAGATTTTCTTATTATTCGATGCTTTTTATGAAAATGGGATTTCTGTCTTTTTATGTTTTAATCACCTGAGAAATATTTAGAAAAAAGGGGACAGGGTGGGGAATTGACAATACCAAAAGGTACTTCCTTTACATAAAACGATATAACGTATCGGATTAAACTTTTTTATCACTTCAGGTGAAGAATTTTTGCTAGACGTGCGGAAAAGTGAAGTTGGTTTTTAAAAATCTTTACTAGTATGCAAGATATGAACGTTTAAAATTCCTAATTAAACAAAGAGGAAGATACTCACTAGTTTTGCTAAAAGGAGATGGGCAACCTCTGAATACAATCTTTGATTGCTTATAACTTCTTTGTTTTTTAACCAATTTTAATTTCACTTTCAAATTTTGCTATGGTGTTAAGACTAGTTTTACGTTTTTATGGGAAATATGGTCAATTCGACATCAGGATTATTCCCTATTCCCTGACAGTTTTTCAATAGTCTAGTTCAATTTAAAGGGCCTGCACAGGTACGAAAACTTGAAAAAACCATGAAAATTCGTGATATTTTGACATAAAAATTGAGAAGGGGGCTGGGCAGTTCAGCCTCACAAAGCACTTTCTTGATACCTACCTTGAAATTCGCGGAAATTTAAGTTGTTTTTTTATATAGATAATTCCAAGGCAGAGCTGGAAAATTCACACCAATAGACACTCTTTTATCACTTACTCAATTTTCTAGATCAATTTCGAGGAGTTTAACAGATGAGCTGGAAAACGTTGAAAAAAACGGTTTTTTCTGATAAACTTCTTAAAATTGCTGAAAAAAGTAAAGAAAAGGGGCCTCCGCTGGAGGTGCCTAATAGGAGTAGGAAAAAATCTCATAAAACGTGTTCTAACGGTTATAAAATGGATTTATAACAAATCTCCATCTCTCTCTCTCTCTCAGTTGACTCGATACAGTGCATAAGTTTATATTTTTGAGAAAAATAAGACTAATAACTATAAAAAAAAGAACTTGTTACCTTAGCGACTTATATATTTTCACCCTTCGTTACGTTTGCTAACACAAACAAAACAAATGGTAGACATAAACAACATACACTTCATTCCATTCCATCCAACCGACCCTCTAAATAATAATAATAGGAAAGGATTATTATTACAATTTATTTAATGGTACATACAAAAAAGGCAAATGCATTTCTCTCTATAGAGTATACATGTAAACTGTATAGGATATAAAAAAGTATAAGTAAAATACATTAAATAAAAGCTAAACAACCAACAAATAACGGTTTCTGACACTTGACTAGACGTACATCATATTTTTCAAATGTATTTTATAGGTTGATAGATTTGATTCAGCTTTTAAATTATACTAAAAAGTTTCTGTCAATTTGAAAATATGAAAAATAATTTCAAAAAAGTGATTGTAATAATATTATTATGTTCTACTCTCTCACTATGTGAGATCTTTGAAAACTTAGTTGTGGTTTAATTTTCATTGCAAAAGTACATAAATTTTTCCACACAAAGTCAATTTACAACCTTGATTTTCCAAATATATTCACAACTAATTCATTTAATAATAATTCAATTCGCTATTGTATCATCCATCCACATTAGCTGTCCGTTGTGAACTTCCAATATCGACTGTTCAGACTGAACTCTCCATCGGCTGACTTGCTATTTTGCAGCATCCATACCTACACTTTTACATGTAAGCCGTTCCCGTGCAAATGCTCTATGGTCTGGAAACGAAAGCTGTCCACGATAACGTTACATTATTATAAAAACGTTTCTCAATTTGTTTTTCTTAATCAAAACAAAAATATGGTGGGAGCGTAAACAAATGCCAAATATTTACATAGTAAGAATCATATTGATCAATTTACTTGCGCTCCCACTATTTAAAATTTTGATCGTAAAACTCAAGTGTTTTTTATGAAGTAGTCTCTCTGAAGTAATTTGTTTTTAGTTAAATATCTGATAAAAGCTTTATGATAAAAATATACTTTGAAATATACGTTTTTAAAATGTCATGGCAGCTAAGTTTTAAACAAGGTTGACTTTCAATAAATTAAGCTTTGAGTGGAAAACAAATTTAGAGCTGAACGAAGTATTAAAAACAGTGTAATATATAATCTTGATTTGGTCTTGATCCAGAAGTGGCTTTTGCTTAACACTGTTGATTATTTGCCTCGACAAAGTTGTGCTTAAATGACCTTTAGTAAGACTATTTTAAAGCTTTAGTGTATCTTTTTCGCGATGGAAATTTTAGGGAAGTTGTTACTCAGCACACAATTTAAAAACATATCCCATAAAATTAGTAATTTAACTACTTTATTTTTCAATTGATTCAACAATATTAGATCAATCGATCCATCATATCAGTTTATACAACAAAATAATAACAATAATCGGTTGCATGTATAAATGTTTAAAATAAAATATATTGAAGAGACCTTATTGACATAGTGCAACAATATAACATTAAATGAAGTTGATATATCTAACATTTTATCATCGGAAAACCATATAAGAGTACCTAACTAATACATATATAAAATATAAATGCATTTTATTTGAAATCAATTGAAACTACTTTTTAAAATTGAAAAAAATTATTATTTATGGATAAGTGCCGTTATTATTTATTATTACTTTTTTTTTTTCAAAATTAACTACCAATAAAAAAGAGTTTGAAGTAATCAATTTGAATGGATGACTTCTGGATAGTGCAATAGAACAGTATCTCTCTATAAAATTCAATATTTATCACCTAAAGAACTTGGAGGGGTTCTTTTTAGGACCTGAATTACAATTTTACTTGAAATCTTCTATAGTTTTTCATTTTTCAATAGTTATTCGTTCCTATGCTCCTATGCCATACGTTAGTAGAAAGCAAGCAACCCAGAGAGTGGCTGTTCATTACCATTTGTTTTGAAGCTAAATAGAAATCAGTTTTTTTTATTGCAAAAGTTAATTATTGTGTTTTGTGTCTTATATCACTCTCTATCTAAATCATTGCTTATTGCTTTAAACATAATGTAAAATGTAAAGGAGGTAAAGTTTGAAAAAACAAACCATCATGTACCCAGAATCAAATCTACGTATTGTACCACTGATCAATCATCATATGCAGGTAGTTTATTCTACAGTTATTTTATTTATTTTTCTGGCTTGGGTAGCAGAAGTGAAAAAACTGCACTTTGAATAAAAAAAAGCAGATGTTACCGGACGATCAGGAGGATGCCTATGAGAAAAACTTGTAAGGTTTTCAATGTTCTAGTCACATGCGTTCTACGATGCTCTTCCCTAGAAAAAACTGTAAAGATGTACATGTTAAAAAGCCTTCATGCCCATTTGTGGGAGGTGATCATGTGTAGTTATTTTAGAGTACAAATGCATGAATATTATGACCTTGTATCACATTAAAATATAAATAAAGGTTTTATCGAATAAAACCCTGATGAAAATATTTTACAGTAAATATACACTTTATTTGACAAAAAAATTATCTTTATTTTATGATTTCTGTTTAAAAACTTTTGTCATACTCAAACATTTGCATTAATTAAAAACTGGAATAAATTTTTTTATTATTATTAATTAGATCATACAAATAAATTATTGTTGTAAATGTTTCATATCTTTATCTTTTCTAATATTTATTACAAAACCATTATTATAAACGGAAAAAAACGTTTTATCAACAATTTGTATATTTGCGATCTGGCATGATGCTCTGATTATTATTTTTTATAATCTTTGTAGAAAATAAAGCCTGTTTTTCACTGTAAATATTTTTTATTTAAATATTAATATCAACTGTTTTAAATTGTGAAAGATTTAGACGTAGCTCAATGGAGTTGTGATCAAAAATTTAAAGTTTATCTGTAAGTTTTATAACAAAATTGTTTTTATGAGTATTTTCCATGATAAACATCTCAATATATTATAAATGTGAAAGGAAGCATGTTTGTTTGTTTGTTTGTTACGCTTTCACGCTAAAACAAGCGAATGGTTTTTAATGAAACTGTACAGCAATATAGCTGATATAACAAATAAACTATAATGATATATTAAAAAAAAAAAAAAATTTTATTAGACATTTACCATTTTTTACAGAAATCTTTAATATAGATCTGATCCATCTATAATCATCATTTGAACCATAAATTAAAGAATTCTGTTAAAATTTAAAATAGTAAATGTCAAACAAATCATGGCAAAATATTCTGATATACTCAATGAATTATGACTATTTTCCTTTTAACAAAATTGAAAACTGTGTAGGTATATCAAGAGAGGGTGGAGGCTTTAAAGCGGTGGTTTTTAGTTTTAAGCTCAGTGAAGTGGGCTGGTATCAATCAATCTAGTAAGACATAAAATTAAGAATAATAATTAATTATGTGACGCCTGACGAAATTTACATTAATTAAAAAAAATAAAAAATTTGTCTGTTATGACTACGACACTAATATGACCCACTGTATGCATAAAATATTTCTAATTTGTATTTTATGAATTTATTGATTTTATTAGGATTGAAGCAAAATATAAATGATGATAGTTATTTTTCAGTTAAAATCCAAATTTTCAGATTTTTAAATTCGCCTACAAGTATTCTTTCTGGATAATATACAATAATTTTCCAAATTTCTTATGCGTACCTGTCGGCTCTTAGTTCCTAACAAATGCACCGATTGACCATTGAAGAAAATCTATGAAGCGAACATAATACTTGAGATAATAAATATTGGTTATCCTAAAATGAATCTTAATTTTTAAAATTATTATAATTTTAAGTACTCGCTTAAAATTTTTTTGCTATTTTATTTCGATCATTATCTAAGATATACAAATTCTGATTACTATTGTTTATAATTTGAGTTTACAATCCAAACAGTATCTCAAAATCGGTGTAACTGTTTTATTAGTTTTTTTTTTTTTTTTTTTATATATATAAAAATCAAACACGTGTTGAATCACCAGATAATATAAACATTTTATGATTTCGATAAAAATTACGTAATATAAAAAATTCTGACATTTTTCATAAATTTAATATACAAATAGAGAGGAAAAAGAGATTTTTATAGAAGATTATTTTATTTTTGTCTATCTATCAATTCAATTCTTTTGGTTTTTATATTTTGATATAAAAATATATGTGAAGAAATATACCATCATATTTTTGTTTTGTATTTTTAGTTCAAATGTCAATTTTTTTATGATTTTCCAATATGATTTTATCATATTTTCTATATTCACAGGGAAATGAAAGTTGAAAATGTTAGTTTATATAAAAAAAAAGCAAAGATAAATTTGATAAGTTTGCTTTCATATTCGACAAAACATTTAAATCGGTCTTTCTATTACTTACCACAAATTATAATTGAAAAGAATAATAAAAGTTTCGAAATATAATTGTTTTTCAATTAAGTTAATCTCGCTTTAAACTTAAGGACCCCCATAAATCTTATGGGGATTACGTTTCGGTACAAGTTGCTCATATTGCGAGATTTTATAGATTTTTGTATGCTTGTTGAAATGTGAATAATCACTGCGTAAAAAAACACTGCGCATTTTCAAAAATATTTAAAAAAAATATTTTATGTGTTGACACTGTGACAGTGTGACACTGCCACACTTTTTACGGTCACGCTCACACTTTCACATAACGCCCATATAGATCAGAAACGTTTGAATTTGGATCGTTGTGCCCATTTAATATTTGACCAGGAGAATGTCAATTCAATTCAATTTATTCATTCTTTTTTAAACAATACAAACATGTCATAAAAAATGCATACGGAAAATGAAAGGAAGGGGAAGGTATGCAGCTATGATTGGCTTAGTTAGCACCTATCTCGGTGTTAACCTTTGTGCAATCCTAATGGAAAACCAAGATCTACAAAAACTTGCAATATGAATTTATATAAATTTATCCGAAACGCAATCCTCATAAAAGTGCGGGTAATAGTAAGTCCTGAAGATTTGCAGAAGTTTACACTATATGGCTTTTTTAAACATTATCTCATGTTGTCTCTTGAAAATGTTAATTGTTGACTTGAACTCGGCTACTAAAAAAAAAAATATTTGAGTTTCTTCAAATTTTAATCATGTAGGTAATTAGAATGTAAGTAGGTAACAACTAAATCATAGCTCGAATATTAAATACCACATATTAATCATTTTTGCGTATAAAGCTAGCGTAGATTTTTTAGACTTAAGTGGAATAAGTCCAAAATATGTGCTTGTGGCTTATAGTCGATTAGAACTGAAAACAAATACCAAAATCGTTTTGTCGGAGACTTTGAAAATTTCAATTATTAACAGTAATGAATTTATTTCTGATTAATCTTCTTATTGAGAGATGAAGAAAAATCGTTCGTCCAATTATTAATTTAGAGCTGCTTATAGAATTACAAAAATGTGGAGTCTAGAATTAAAGAAAGCGGGTCTCTCTCAATAGCGCCCTTGTCTAATATTGTGGGCTAAAAATTTTAGACTTTTTGCAAAAAATTAGTATCTATTTTCAACATTCTCAATAAGAGAGGCTACGGGGTGCGCAAATCATAAAAAACTGCGAAAATTCATGATATTTTCCTATAAGAAATGGGCGGTCAAAGGGAAGTTCCTTGGCACTAATTCAATTAATTTGATTTTAAATCTAGCTCAATTTGGAGGGATTTTATTGGTGCACCAAACGTTGGATTTTCCGCTGGTAATCTCTTCCCAAATTACTACCATCAATTCTCACTTTAATACCATCGGTTTACCTAGTAAAAAACTTTATATACTGATTTTCAACTTAGAACTAAAGGGAGCTATTCAAATAGTTCTGAAAAATATAACTAAATAAATACGCTAGCTTTATACTTAATATTCATTTAAATGCTTGTTTATTTTTTTTAAATAAAAATATAAAATAAAAAGCTGTTATCTTGTTTTAAGTTTTGTATTTAAAAAATAAAGAGCATTTTATATGTTTTACTACTATGCCTATTACATAAAAGCGATATACATAATAATAATCATACAAAAAAATTAGGTTATATAATATATGTAGTATAGAGTAGAAAGATGGTGTTATATGTTTATGTTTTAAATAAATAATTTATAATAAATATGTTTTAGAGGTTTATAACGTGCAAAAACGTTTTTCAGACCTACATCAATTCACACACTTACTATATCATATTGTATACATATTTTATACATAAAATATACTCAAATATAAGGGATGTTTATTTAAACACAAGCCTTATTAAATATGTTTAAAAAAAATGTTTTTTAATTTCCAAATTTTATTGCACTAAAATTTGTGCTACAACTAATGTTGTCTCAGTTTGTAGTATTTACAAGATGAAGAAGATCAGAAAACAAGTTTTTTGTAGCATTAAAGAACTGCGTTCAAGTTTTTTGATAAAGAATCCCTTGAAATTTCTCCAGAAAAAATATATAGTCTATGCGGATAATTCTCGATTACGTCTTCTTCAAAAAATAACGATTTAACGATTCTTTTTTCCCATTATGCAATTGAATAATTATTTTTTCCCATTATCGAAAAATGATCCAAAAATGAAATAAAATTGATAAATGAAGTCAAAGGTTTCACATGTTTTAGGACGAGACAAATTATTGACAAAAATGTCCTTTTACTCGGTATTACTGTTAGCAGTATTTTACTGTTAGCAGTATGCCTAGGGTATCGGGTTCGATTCCCGCTGTCACAACAAAAATTAATTTAATTAATAGTTGTCATGTCCTGGTGTAGTTAGTGGTGGCACAGTATATGTATGAAGGAGGTGCACTCAGCCTCTAAAAATAATTGAGTAGCTGATAAATGAAATTATCAGCGGAAAGGGTAGTAAAACACATATATGGTATCACAATGGGCTCTATAACCCAAGTGTGTCCTTCGCGTTCGTGGACAATCAATATAATCAAACCTATCCTACTCGGTCTTTTTACGAGTTTTAAATTTATGTTAAATAACCGACCCTTAAGAGATTTATCGCGATTAAGCACTTTCAGATTTGTATTAATCGATGCTTGATGATAATATTTTTATTTCGCTGGAGACGTGAATGAAAATTATCTGAGTTAGCTAGAAATATTTGTTTGTCTTGTAATGAAAGTGGCATCCAGATCAGATTTCTGACCTATTTTTCGGGCTAAGTACTTGTAATACTGGATCAGTTTTTGAATGAACTCATTTTTGTATTATTATTTTTTTATTAGTTTTCAATTTTGACAAAAATTACATATAAGAAAATTTTGACCCTTGAATACAAAAATTGGATCGATTTCATACAATTTCTTTATTTTTGTCTGATAGACTTTTAGGTTCTAAGTAGATACTCTAGAAAACAACTGGGTGCTAGAAAGATTTTAATTTTTTTCCAACTAGGGTGAGGGATTAGCATAAATAAAATGACCTATTGATTATTAATCTTTTATAATATTTGAGCCGTTTTCAAAATCGCCTTTATATTAAAATTAAGAATGAATAAAAGCATTTATAGATTACTTTTTCACGTTTCATTTTTCTCAGTAATAATGTCTGACAGAAATTAAATTAATACATTTCATTTAAGTTGTTTCTTAAATCAATCTGGTTTTCTCATTATTAATTTGCGTATGCTATCCTTTGCTTCCGTTTTGAACAGCTTTAAAATTAGGATTAATTGTATTGGAATAAATAAGCACTGAAAATAAATTTATTTTTATTTACAAAATTATTTTTCATTTGCGTTAATTCTGAAAAATTGAAAAAATTTTTTAGGATTAATTATTCTTTCTGCTATAGTCCGTGAGCAGTTACATGCTAGCGGTATAAAATTGTTCATGTGTCTAGCACGTACTTACCATAAGTTTGCTGTAACGGATTGTGTTCATAAAACTTCAGATCATCCGTTTTCAGTTTATGGGCTTGGGTCTAAAATAGATATATTAACCTCAGACTCAATTTGTTTAAAAGTGAAGTCACCCATATTAAATTCATATATAACAACGCCTTCAATTTTGAAGTCAGATTAATTTTGTACCTGAAATTTAAATTTTATAAAAAAAAACTTTCTAATTTAATCATCAGTAGCTCGTACTTAATAATCAACCATTTTTGAACCAAAAAAGAATCAATCAAACTTGGCCATTATGTCTATCTAACTTATATAACGATATCTTCTTTATTCCTTTATCAAATTCCACGATTTTCTCCTTATTTTAAAGCTTATCGTACTGGCTAATGAAGAAAATTCGACCGTGTAAAAATGTACCGCTTAGGAAAAAACAGGCTAGAGAAATAATATTAAGATTTAATTTTGTTTATTATGTAATTTGTATTTCATTGTGTAATATCATTAAGATGTATTGAAATGACTGCCAAATGCAGCGCGTAGAAATTGGAGCGTTGTGGAGAAAAATTTACGATAATTCATTTTATGATTATGAATTAAGTGTCTAGTATTGATGTCAGTACCTCTTGCATATAGAAAGCGCCTATTTATCCTCTAAGCTACACATCTCTTTTTCAATAGAAGAATTAATATTCTATCTATCAATATCTGGGAAAGAGAAGCACTCACATGAACAGCTTGTGAGATCTTGAATTATCAACGGGAAACATTTTTCAAGTATTCTTTGTGAATGAGCTTTTATTGATAGTCGAATTTTTTTCATTAAAAAAACGATTAAAATTTTTGTTTATAATTATTGAAAATTTTTTTTCATAATACTTTTTTTTCATAATAGAAAAATTAATTGAAAAGTTTAAAATTTAATCTATTTCTCAATTAAAAAATTACAATAGCCTTACAAAAAAATTTTGTGACCTTATGAACTATATATATTAAATTAAAATTCACTCATTTCCCCGAAAAATAACCTCCCTATATTAATTAATATCCCGATTTTTTTCCTGGAAACTTTTTTCTTTATTCCCATTATCGATTTTCTTTCTATGTCTGTTTTACTCCATACAAACAATATTATTAAAATGAAAATCATGTTTTATATATAAATATTATAAATATGTATTTAAATAATAATAATATACATGCATAATTTCGTTGATTGTGCGATGTGTGATGGCCCATGTCTTGGTAGTGGAACTCTTGAAACACAAGTAATGAACATTTCATAAAGTAATGTATTTGCAATAAAAACAGTAACGCTAGAGATACTGTTTTCGAAAGGCAACATCCATAAACCACGTGACCCGTTCAGGAGGGGGGAAGGATTAGTTCAAATGCTACGCTGACCTCTACGTCCGAGAGAGGGTGAAAATGGAAGTCGAGCTTTTTCAATACAACGTAATTTTCAATGACAATTAGCAGTGAGTTGAGGTATACTACTGTGCCTAAAAAATAAGGTGATATTGTATTTATTTTGAAAATTCTTTATATATTCTTCCAAATCAATTTCATCCTCTTCAAAGTAATCCCCTCCCGATGCAATGCACTTATGCCAACGGATTTTCCAATCTTAGAAACACTGGTTGTAGTCACTTTCCGGGATTGCCTTCAGTTCCGTCTTCACTGCGGCTTGAATCTCCTCTATCGTATCAAAACGGTATCCCTGGAGCGGGCTTTTGAGCTTGCTGAATAGCCAGAAGTCGCAAGGCGCCAGATCAGGTGAATACGGTGGTTGCGGAACGATATGGGTTGAGTTTTTGACGAAATGATCACGAATTATGAGTGCAGTATGGATTGGTACATTATCGTGGTGTAAAAACCATGAATTGTCTTTCCACAATTCCGGCCTTTTTAGGCGGATAACGTTACGCAAATGACGCGCAGTTTAAATACAAATGTCACCTTATTTATTGGACACAGTATTATGTATATTTAATTTTAAACATTAGTTATTTATATAATTTTTAACGTCATAATCTAACAATGCCTTAATGCCAGTGTTTCAGAAAATATAAAATGTCTTCTTGACTTGATGACAATAAATCTACGTTCCATTCTAAGGGGAATCACAGTTAAGGTTACAGTTCCAAATAGGCTGACATTGAGCCACGTAGTTTATGGACGCTTCCGGATATTTTCACCACTGGTTTTCGTAATTTATCATCGTAAGCCTTAAATCATGAAGAATCCTTACCCAAAGCTCTTACTGTATCATTTCCAAGCAGGTTTTTTGGCAATCTATAAAAATATATTTTTTATTCCAAAATTTCAATAGCCTGTATCTGGAAAAGCACGTTGAGACCATCCTGTATATTTCTTGGGAACATATTTGATTAAACAAATTTAAAAAAAATCAGGTATGATAAATTGAAATAGTGGTTGGGATAATCAGGGAATTATCCATATATCCTTACAATTGAAAAATAAGTAAAAATGTTAAATAATGATTTCACCTCTTATTCAAGGTTAATCTTCAGGACGAAAGGGAAAAATATCTGGATTATTATTTTTCAATAGGGTTTCCGCGTCACAAAAAAAATCAATTTTCCCACACACGTTTATATTCATACTTATATAAATTAATGTCAGTTTTTCACAAAAATGTTTATATATTGGTGTGTTGTTTTTCTGAGAGGTGGTATAATGAAAAATGTGTTTAAAAATAAACTGTTTTTCCGATATAAAAGCGAGACTAGAAAAAAATAAAAATCTGTAATACAATAACCATTTATGCTTATACTATAATATCCACCTATATACATGATGCCTATAATATACTGCTAAAAATGTATTATGAATTTATTATGTTTTGAATATTATTTATACAGGCTGCTAGTTATTCGCTGTGTGCAATATTTACAACTTCATCGTCCCCAGTACATCACGTAATTTTTTCAGCTATTACCACACATTATAAACTTCGTGAGTGACTTTGTTTTGACGAGACGGCTAATTTTTTAACAAAGAAAATTTTTGTAAGCGATATGTTCTCTTTCACACGCTCGGGAACTTTTATATCACACGTACAAGCTGGCTATTGTAATTAATATGCTATTGTAACGCTCTTCCTCCATAGGTTCGATGCAAGAAAAATATTTCTGTAGATTCTGGAAAGAATCATTGAACATTGGAATATTTTCTGTGGCAGGTTATTCTTAGAATCAAAAATCGATATCCAGTATGAAAAACCGACATTATGCTAGATAACCTGCAAAATAACCATGCAGACTAAATATAATAATTAATTAGTTATTTTGCAAGACTAAGATACATTGAAATCGGCAAAAGCCTATTATATTATGATATTAAAACTTGCAATTTTATTTAAAAAATAAAAATCTGCATTTTAATAATTTTAGTAATAAAATCTAATGTCTGAAAACCTATACCGTACCTATTTTGTTTACACCTTGTAAAAAAAACTCTCGCTTTATATTTTTTTCATAGAAACTGTTGGCTATCATCACATAAAGATTTTATCCTATGACGATATGCTTTTTTTTTTATAAACCATCGCATCATAAAAATTTCGATAAATTGATAATGAGCAATGAACATATAGCCAGCCGCAGTCGTGTGTAAAATCTTTTATAATGTACGTATGTTTTTAAAATGGGAATGGATGTAATACAGTCAAATTGTTTATAGAAACACTAAATATACACTTTATGCAATGTTCGACAGAGAGAGGTTTAAGTCTTTATAAGTATCTATCTTCAGTGATTTTGTTAACAATCGGTATACTTTTTATTTTTTTTAAATACAAAGTGTATTTTAATGAAAATGTCAAATGATAATCCAATCTCGTTGACACTCGAGTGGGTGACTAGCTGGCTGGCTTGTATTCTTGTAGGTTTCTGTTGTTGTGTTCAATAAGTGTTTGATTTTTATTTTATGCATGAATATCTCAATCAATTGATTATTTACATCCATTCTCTTGTGTCTTCCTCATTTTAAATACCGGGTTTTTAAGATTTAAAAAAAAAAAATTCTACTAAAGAGAAGTTATTTGTTTAACGTAGGTATTTGTTTGTCTTTGTGTCTGCCTGTGACATCGTAGCTGGTAACCTTTGTTTATTTGAGAGGTGGCTAATTGAATGTGATTTTAGCTATGTCTCAAGAAAATTTGTTCTGTTTGGAGAGATTTCCAGTGAATTTTGACATTTTAAAAGCTTTGTTCATCACTATATCATTATCGATGTGTCCGCCATACTGATCTTACCATTGGAGGAATACTAACATTCCTCCAGTGCTAGCATTCCAATGAATTCCAATTCCAATGAATAAAATTGTGGGTCCTGAATGGGATATATTTTAACAAAATGCATAACAGCCCACAGAAATGCTCATCTTAATTTGAATAAAGATACTATAGTATCTGTCTCTATACCATACCAGCATTGTAGTAAACGCCGTATGTTTCTTACCGTGTAGGATAAAGTGTTGAAAATTTGTATGTAAGTTCAGATTTCCAATGTGCCTTTTAGGGCTTTCAATTATCCAGCATGCATCTCTCTATTTTATATCGAAATATAATATTTGCTGTGACTATGTGTATTAAGAATTGTGATTTAAATAAATACCTAGGAAATATCACATTCTCAGCAACTCCACCTTTGTATCTGTACATGACACCATAGTTGCGAAACGATGGGATCTATTCATACGCAATAGTGAGAAATAAGGTCAATGTTTGCTGCTGTTTAACTTTCAAAATTCGTATATTTTTGCAAATTCGTTTCTAAATTCCGACAAAGCTACAATTTTTGAATGCTGTATAACTTTTGTTTCATTAAAAACGATAATCGTAAATAGTTTTTAGATTATAGTCAATTAATTTTACAAAATTAAAGTGAAATTAAAGAAGTTTAGTTTTTATTAGAAACTTTGTGTATCGAATACTTTCCTATTAAGAAATACCTAATTACCTATTATTTAGAAGCAATTTATAGTGACGTAATTTGATTCTAATGTATGTTTTTATTTGTTTCAGGTAAGAAATCACTCAATGATAACATAGTTCGTAAGTACTTCATAATTTTCGGTCAATTTTATCATTTAAAAATACAGAGTGATTCAATAATACATTAACGAACCTGGCCTTGTATCAAAAGAAGCAAAGTTCATATGGTCTAATACTTTTCATTTTTGACATACAGTCTGATAAAGTTTCAAAATAAAAATATGATAATGGTAAATAAATCAATAGAAATATAGAAAATTTTTTTATGAAAAACAGAAAAAAAAACTGTTTTTTCATGGTTGATGGATAGATAATATTGGATATCTGATCGTAGTTTTCAATTAGGATCAACTTTATCATGAAAAATTTTCCAAAGTGTAAAAAGTGAAGCTACTACCCATAGATAAAATTTGCATTTTTCGTCAAATCTCGTATACGAATGCGAAAAAGTATGATTAATTTATTTAGCATTTTAGGCTATACAGAACTTTTTGTCAGGAATAAAATTTCTTTTATAAAACAGATAATACAAAAATTTGTTATATGATGCCAACTTTCTTGGACACACTGTATAAATAAAAGCTCCAAGGCATATTCAAGCATAAAGTTCTCGAAAGTGAAAAGTTTTGTTACTTTTTTGTAAAGAAACTCAAACAAACATTTACTTACCATATTTTTGTTTTAAATCGTACTGTATCTTGAAAATGAAAAGTTTTTTCTGGGATCGGAATTTTAAAAACGAGGGGCTTATTTTATATCACTACAAAAAAATATTTTTCCAAAATTGTCCAGAATATATCGTACTGATCTATAGATCTTTTTTTTAACTTGTGAAATGTAAATTTTATGGATGACTAATAAAAATACTGTCAAACTCATGTTATTTTGTTATAATCGACTTTTTAAACACACGGTGGTGTTTAAAAAGTTTTTGTGTGGATAAACACATTATATGGCTGCTTTTGATGGTTTATAAGCGTACGTTTATTGGTTTTGTTTTTCCATATGTATTTTTTTTTTTTCAATCCAATTTGTTAAACATGTTAATTACTCACATTTAACTTACTTTTATAATATTTATTTTTTTATTCTTAAATAACTTTTTATTTACGTTTCAATCTGAAAGCAGTGCAATGACCTTTTGTTAAAAGCTCATTGAAAAAAATAAAGCTTGATAATATCTTTTGTGTGAATTAACATAACTACACGTGTTTTGTTTTTTAAGAGGAGAGATGAGTAGGTATTACAATAAAGTGAAATGTTTTTGTAATAAAATAATGTCTACGTGCAAAAAAAATTTTTCCAATTCTTCAATCAAACCACAAATGCATAAAAATTACATGTATTCATATTTATACCCTATATTTATTAAATAAATATCAAGGTATACTAATTGTAGTTCCAAGTTTGTAACGCTTAGAAATATTGATTATACGAAAAAAAAATTTAATATAGGTGAAAAGAGATCAGCTGGAAAAATATTTATAGCGCACTCAGGACGTAAAAAGTGAGTTTGAGTTCGTAAATGAGCAACACAGGCCAATTGGGTAAACTGTCAGAAATAGAGTAAAAGTTTATAAAAATGTTTCTTATTAAAAATAAACAACTTTTGTTAATTTTTTCGTAAATAGCATTGTTTTTCCGTGAGTTAGCAGATTCTGTCAAAACTTTGATGTCCTTTTTATCCAAAACTCTTTAATTCTATTATTTTTATTAAAATTAATATACAAAAAATGAACTTATATAAATCTTGAATTTCTTACCTTTAAAAATGTAACTCATTAATTATGAATGACCTACTGACCTTGGACTCATAAGCTCAAGGTTATTATCATTTAATTTTTAACGAAAATTTGTCATAGTGTGACAAATATCAGTTTAATGATATTTCTTACATAGTGTGATACTTTTAGGAAATATTACTTTAATAACGACAATTTAATATTATTTCTTTCGTTTAACGATTAAAAAGTCTTTTAACCACTATAAATATTTTTGCATGCGATATGTAACGAAATTTTTATAAATAGACCACAATAAATGTTATAAAAATAATAATTATACTAAAAAAAAAAACAATATAATAAAAAACCATTTTAGTTTTGAAATAATGAACAATCAAATTTCGATTTTTATGTATGATTATAATTTTGCTAAACACGAAAATCTTTAACCAAAAACATAGTAGGTGTAGTTTACACTGTCCGTATGTAGTAAGTTATACTCAAGCCGAAAGTTACAAGTGCGTTAATTTGACACGTCGCACGGTAAACTTACGTCAGCGTTTTTTCTATCCTTCGATAATATAACAATATATAATATAATAACAATGTATAAATGATTTTGGGAGAAACTACAAAATTTCGATATGTAATACAACGTGATCTTAGAAAGTAAAAGTATGGCATCCGTTTTTCTTATTAAAACCACAACTTGTTTTTTCAAATTTAATTCACAGGAAACTGGTAATATTGATAATCCATCAATATGGATCATTTTAACAAATATGAATTATAGAACTCTCTCTTTGCATGTCTTAAATTAATAAGCCAATTTTGTGGCGGGTATTTGGAACTTAAGTATAATTTTAATTTCACTGTAAATGGTGCGTTAAAATGTAAAATTGTAGGTTATAAATATCGTTATGATATGCAACAACAAACATTTAGATATTGTTTTGACAATATATTATGGTTATTAAATTTAAAAACTTTATTTTTTACTTGGACAAAATGTATAATTATGTACACCAAGAGCAAGACCTGACACACTTTGATCCGGATTCTTGTATTAGGAAATAATGGTCGTAATCATACTTCCTGAAGCATCAATGTGATTTACTTTGAATAATTTTTTTGAATCAAATGATTTGTCGTTACGTGTCCGAACAAAAAAGTTATTTATTATATCAATTATTTTAATCTTTTCGCTATTTATTAAAATACATCAAAAAGTTCCATTTTGGCCACCGATTTAATAAATCGTTCTCACCCCTGCCCTAAATGATTCTCTGGCGCTATCAAAGAACTCATTGGTAACCAAAATTAAACTTGATCTTACGATAGTAAAATAAAGTTGATAATACAAAGTTAATTTTAAATTTTATTTGATGAATTTGTGAAAAACTCTAAAAGAACAAAAAAAAGGAAATAAAGAATGTATAATTAGAAAAAACCCAACGAAAGGGGTTTGCAGCTGGTATTAAATGAAATAAATTTTAAAAAAACTGTAAAATAGTCGTAGTTTTATAAAAATGTAGATAAGTTTTTAAAAATGGTATTAACATTAAGGTTGTTAAAATTTCGCAGATGAACCTTACGTTATCAAAAAACCGCCCGGAACGAATTAAGCACCGATGTCATGTCTTATCGATATTAAAAACTGCAAGAATCAAAATTAAGCTCTGGCTCGAGGTTTATTACTTTATTTATAATTTATTATAATAATTATTATAAATGATATATTATTTATGTAATATTTATTTTTGGTTTTATTTAATTAAAACATACCGCAGTCGGGTAGTATTTATAATATTTTCTACATTCATCAAATAGTTTATCAAAAATATTTTATGAAAATGCTTTTACATAGATAGCGCCGGTGTGATATTTGGTTTATACATACTGACCAGGGAATAGCTATAGAAATATGATATTTAAACGACAAGTATTTCAATACCTGCTTTATTTTAAATTTAAAACGGTCAGGTCATACATATTACAATATGTAAGGAGTAGCGCACTACACGGAAAACATTGTAACCCTAAAAATGTTAGAGAGTTTTGAGATTTATGCAAATGAACTATAGTTTTCTTTACTTCCAAGTGTTCAATTGAGTCTTATATTCTGAAATAGACCAAATAGATCTTTCCAAGGACCAAATTGACATGTTATAATGCAGGTGTTAAAGAGTTGTCCCTTTTTGCCAACAAGATAAAGTTGTTGCAGTTATATAATCAAATTTATGAATTTATTAAAAAATTTTGGCCGAAATCTGACTTTTTTCCTTATAAAATACAACATTGTATTAAAAAAATCTTCATTAACAAAAAAACACAAGTTAGGAAAAATATAGTTTTAAAATTTTTATTTGATGACTTTTTTGTATATAAAATTTATCAGATAATTTTTATCCAAAACACACCTGTGTGCTCTGGTATTATTACTATGTTTGTTTTAACAAAATTATCTCTGGATAAAACAAATACAATTATCATTTATTTTTCAGTATAATATCGGCTTTCTGAAATAAAGTTCTTGTTTTCACTCCGAAAAAACAATTTTATAAAAATTTCATTTTAGGATTGATATTTCTCGATCAATACTAGTATAAGCTATAAAATTGTAGAAAATAAACTTTCCTATAATATATTAAGGAGGTATGCAAGGATTGAATAATACTAAGGATTTCAATAAAACTTTATAAATACATTTTTTGATTAACAAAGTTTCCAAAAATCACAAAAAATTCCTAGGTCATCGGGCTTTTTATTATTATTTTATCGTTAAAAGTTGGCTAAAAAATTTGAAGAATCATATAGGTTATCCTTTTTAATTGGATATTTCTATATCAAAAAATCTAGAGATTGTGATAAAAAACTATCTAAAATATTTAGAAAATCTTTTAGCTTATAATAGTACTATAAAAATATAAAAGTGTCGATGATATAAAAACAAAATTTTAATTTAATTATGAGTTCATCGAAGATCCATCATTTGATGAACAGAGACGAGTATTGATGATGGAAGAGCGATATCTATATTATTAAATTTATAAGCAGCACTTGCACAAAATATATTATATATTTTTGTAGTTGTGTGGTATTGTAAAGCTAAAATTAACATATTACTTGATTCCAAAGCATGTATTTGGTTTATATGCATGTACTGTGCAATAAACCAGAACTTTTTTACAATACTGTAGGTTTACAATCACCTTAATATAGGGTGGGTCATCTGTTAGTTTTTTTTTTTAGGGGAAATAAAACACATTTTATATGAATAAAATTCTTAGATCTTTATTGAAAATCAAAGTCGTGTCTATGGCAATTAAGTATGAAAAACAATATCGTCCAAGTGACCACCACGACTCCTTTTACAGGTCTGTATCTGAAATAAAAGTTACATTTAAAAATTAAAAAGTTACATTATATGGCAACAATTGACCGGCAAGATCATGTGATTTGACACCGCTTGATTATTTTCTTTGGGGTTATTTGAAAGGAAAAGTGTATGCCAATATCCCACGGACGATTCAAGACCTCAAACGCAACATTCGACATGAAGTTCAAGTTATTGATTCACTTTTATTGCAAAAAGTCATTGAAAATTTTGATGTGCGGATACAGACCTGTAAAAGGAGTCGTGGTGGTCACTTGGACGATATTGTTTTTTATACTTAATTGCCATAGACACGACTTTGATTTTCAATAAAGGTCTACGAATTTTATTCATATGAAATGTGTTTTATTTCCCCTAAAAAAAAATACTAACAGATGGCCCACCCCATACTTTAATTTACGTATTCAAAAAGGTATTGGTTTGGTTTTTAGAAGCCTTATTCATCATTATATGGATCTATTATATGGATGTTATAAAATAATTTTCATCATAATAAAAAAACATATCATCACACTATCACTATGAATATTACATGTAACACTCATTGTAAAATGTCTTACATAAAACTCGTACAAGAAAAAAAACTGAAATATTTGCAAAAAAAACAAGAAGAAAATACACAGAAGAAAAAAAAATCATGCAAGAATAATAAAATATTTTTCAGAAAAATTCTCTATTCAATTTGATTTTTCTTCAACAAACATGCTATATAAGTGATATTTATATTTTCGAGTTAAAAGATATGGTTGATGAATATCAGATCCGTAGATGAAATATCAAATTTTAAATTATATGGAGACGTCCAATGAAAATCTATTTTGGAGAACATATTTATATATTATACACTTTGAGGCAGATAAATGTATTCGTACTAAAATATAGGTTATATATTACTTTATTCAGGGCTTGTAAGTTAATAAATCTTTGAATTTTACAAACAATTAAAATATAAATTTTGTTCCCAATTTGGATAAAATATCTTTATAGTCTTCGCTTCTTTACTAATATCATGAAATTCTACGATAATGTAAAACATTTTCTTAACGTTTTAATTTAAGTGATGGTGGATTTGAATTTGAGAATTTCTAGGCCCTAGGAAGTCATAAGTTGCCTTTAATAAAGACAACGGAGTCGAAAATTTCTTTTGGATCGATTTATCAAATTTAACAGCCATTCCCTTTATCTTGAAGAAGTCCTTCTTGATTTATTTTTGTCACATTGGTTGATACTTCATAGTATTTTGTTATAAATTCCTGCATCAATGGGCTAAGAGTTTCTTCGTAATTAACTGAGAAGGGTAATTGCGGAGATAACTCCAATGCCATCTGTATAATTGCATATTCGATACAATTCACGTCGATAAACTCAGTCAATCTCAATTTAAAAATCATTTCAAATAAAATAACTCCTAAAATGTATCATAAAAATGATAAATGCTATGTTTCTAAAAGTTATCTGTACGACTTTCGCCATCTATTTATATAGAGATAAATTGACTTCACAATCATGGAAATTTTTTGATACCGAAAAAGGAATGTTTTTGCTTAGTTATAGTATAGTATTTGGCATTTGTCGTAGGTGAGATACCTTGACTCCTTTGGATACACCCGCACGGTGTATCCAAGGGCAGTGCCACACGCACCGTCTAATAAAACCCCCTCCGATGGAGAAAACCACTGGGATACACCCAGTAAGCTTGCCAAAACTTTTAGTGTGACTTCCATCTTGGCTACAAAAGATTAAAGTATAGTACAGAAACTGAAAATGTAATGAAACCGTCCTGCTTTTCCACAATAAAATGTAATAATTGTAAACCGTCGATGCATAAAAGGTCTGTCTTTTAACGTCGAGGGGTTGAAAGGAGTCTCTGGTAAGTGAACGTTCTTTTTTTTTTATTTCGAGTTTACATTTCTTGCAAAGCTTATACAGAATCTTTATTATACCTTATACCTTTATTAATATAGACTTTCAGAAGAAATTTTTTCCCCTATTTTTATTGTAACAAAAAATTTTCGTTTTTTCAAGATATTTCATACATTAATAGAGTGTGCATACGATGTGTATACAAGTTTTTATTTATTTTAAGTTTGTGTTGAGGCGAATCAGAAAAGAATAAAAGCGCGCAACCCTAATAACATGTAGCTAGAAAGATTCAGTGAAGTGAAGTGAATAGGATACTCTCGACCGACCAAAAAAAGAGAAACACATACACCACCTATATCAACTTGTTTAAATATTAATTTTAAAGATATTTGAATTTTGAAGTATCTGAGCTTGCATTTTTCTACATAATATCTCTGGGTTCGTGTGTTGTGTATAGTTGGGAGAAGTTACATTGTACCTTGTTAAAAAATTCAGTATAATATGAAAGCGTTACGTTAAAATACACCGTACATAAGCAAGAAATAGGCTTACGTGTACACTTCATCTCAAAAAATATTGAACCTAACGTAACTAGGTTATAAAGGAGTCCTTATTAAAATTAACAAGTGAAAATTGGTTCTGGAATTCCATTGTAATTTATTATATTACGATTTTTGCTATTTTCCAATAGAGAATGAATTAAGTTTTTTTCGCAATTCTTAAGAAAATATGAAAATACCTTAAAAAGATGACAAAAAGTGAATTTAAAATTGAAATCAGCCAAGAAATACGTATGATATAAGCAATTTAAACTAATATTTATACAGATATTAGACGCAGATATCCGACAAAGACTGTGACGTGCTACCATATCTAGTCCATGCTAAATTTTGTTTTGCTAGAAAGAGATAGAAATAAAATAATTTAAAGTGTGAGGTTCTACAAATTTTTGACCTTTTTATGTCTCTTTATTAAAAAATTTGTTTTCTCTATTCCGTAGCCGAACGTGCGTACATCATTTGATCACTAACCTACCGCCATTTAATACAATAGGCACATACAATTTGTTATAATTCGGCTAGGGAATAATAAATTTATTTATCATCGCCACGAGTATGCCTGTATAGTTTCAGCTCAATTGGATCACGGGAACAGGGTTAGAAATCGATTTATTCGGGAGAAAGTTTATTCGGGAGACAAGCACGCAAACACTACTAGTTACAATAAAGTGAGTACAAATTTTATGTAACAAGAGAAAAAAACAAGCTGTTCTCTATTTTAAAAACGTTTAAAAACATTAAAAAACAATGTTGTTCAAATAGTTTCCTTTTTTGACGGGCATCAAAATTAAAACAAGACTAATTTAATTATTTTTGTCTAACACACATGCTTTTTCTCTTACACACTTGTCTTGGCTTCATCCTAAATAGTCGTTAGCTAAGCCGTTAATCAGCAAATTTGGTTCTATTTTGTAGAGCCCAATTGTGCATTCTTTATAGAAAATGAACACACTTGAAACATACCTCTATGTATGTATATCGGACAAGGTCGTCATTACATGTATATCTTTACATGTGAATTGGTTTACTATGGAAGGAGTAGTAGTGGGGGGAGTAAACACAAAAAATGTATATGATGTTAACTTGTGTTTATACGACGTAAGAGAGATACCATATTCATACACTCAAAACTACATTGCTTCTTGCTTGGGTCATTAACAATTCAATATGTATCCGAAAATAAACTTGAAATGTTTGTAGACTGGTTGGTTTTGTTTGGTGTATTTGATTTCTTTTAGTCCTTCTGTTTTGTTATCGTTTTTTGCACGTATTTTCTATTAAATTTTTAAATAATATTTTTCGACTAGCCTACTTTTCTTTGTGCTTTTTCATGAATGGTTTTGAAAAATAGAGAGAAAAACATGTTTCTCTAAAAATTGTGATGCATATTTATACATTTTATTTTGATTTAGAAAGAAAATTTTATTGAAAGGAATTTGTCGTTGCCAAAATAAACAATTTGCCAAAATAAACAATCCCTTTATATTATAAATGTAAAAGTAAGGATGTTTCTTTGTCTGGTATTTGTTACGCTTTCAGGCAAAAACTAATGAATGGATTTGAATGAAAATTAACAATTATTTAGCTCATTCATCAGAATAACACATGAGCTATAATTTATAAAGATATATATTTAAAAAAGAAAATAAATAAAAACCTAAATTTAGTGTATGATGGATCCATTTTGTTGAATATTTACAGAATATGGCAGTGTTGGGTCAGCGAAGAGCGATTTACCAAAAGAGGGTTTGATTATAACCCATGCTAACTTCGGAATCGTGATCAGTGACCCACAAAATTCCCGAATATACTTTTTGCACCATATTGCCGTTTTGTACAAAAGCGGAGGGGGCATTGCCCCAGGAGGGTTATGTCGGAATTCTGATTTCACAATCTTTTGAAATTTCAGAATATACTTTTTTGGTTTTTGGTCTATTTTGTTAAATATTTACAGAAAATTGCAGTGTTAGGCTAGCGAAGGGGGAAAAACTCCAAGAGAGAGAAGGGTATATCCTCATTTTAACTTCAGAATCGTGATCAGTGACCCCAAAAACCCTTGAGTATAATATTTTGACCCATTTTGTTGAATATTTACAGAATATTGCAATTTTGGACCAGCGAGGTGATTAAGTCTCAAGAGGGGCGATTGTATCGAAATTTTAACTTCGGAATAGTGATCAGCGACCCCGAAAACCCCCCAAGTATACGTTTCTGGCCCATATTTTCAAGGTTTTAAAATTGTTTAAAAATCACCTCAGAAATAGATTCTAATGGATAATAGATCCTATTTGGCAATGAACAAACTTTCCAGCGGCAGGTACAAAAAAAATTCTCTTTGAAATGCTAAAATGACATGACTATTATTACTTTTGCAATTTTTTATGTGCTAAAAAACGCTTCTGGCACATTTTTCTAGACATGATTCCGAATCCATCGTATTTTTATGATCATTATTTCTATATTTCACCAATTTGAACTTGTTGACTAGACATCTTTGTGTCAAGTGAATTATTTTTGTAGGTAGGCTTTTCTATTTCTTAAATAATAATTAATGTAATTTGACATTAAAGACATACTTCAGAAAACTATTTGGTGTCAACTAAATTCAACCTCTATATACTGACCAAAATGACTGTAAAATTACAGATTTAGAACCACAAAGTTTAGCGTCCATCTCAAATTCCATAGACGTTAATGGATATAGAGGTAAAATAAATTAGTTAACCATTGCAACCACAAAATAATTTTTTAAACTTTTAATTCAAAATGACAGAAGACTGAATACCAAAGAAATATTTTTCAAACTAAACATGTCGAGATTAATAAAATAAAATGATTCATTCTCGTTTCAGTTAATTTTATTTTGAGTTGTTATATAATCTATCAAAATCATAAAAAAATAATATTTTTCATTCGAATGTTGAATAAAGGAACTATAAATGTAATCTATACGGTAGATGGCCGACCTGACCCATTCTTGTGTAATATAGTAGATCTTAAACCGGTAGCCTGGCTACTTATATAGGATATGGGATATTCAACTCCACGGCGCAGTAGTATTATAGTCTTACAGCCAGCGTGTACATTTTTAGGATTTATTGGCAGCAGGATATTTTATGTAGATGAGAAATGAGAAATGAGGTCTGCAAGATCAAGCACTAAATTTTTCAGAGGTATTATTGCTTATGTTTAAAGTATTTCCAGCATGAAAGCACTTGTTGACCTATTTATTTCACAGGCTCAGAATAATGTTAGCTGTGAGGTCTCGAAGTTGCAGAATTTTTAGTCGTTTGGATCGCGAGATAATCAAATGCAAAGCATGTAACACTCACTGTCCTCCAAGCTATTTTTTACGATTTAGGATTAGGATTAGGATTTAATAGTAAATTCTACTCTTAGTCTGTGAAAAAAATTCATTAAATTCTATCGAAAAGTGGGTTTTAGCATAGAAATTGCAAATACCATGCCGAAATTACCTATGATTCCCCTATCCCTGAATTCTTAGAACTTGGTGCTGCCTTTAACGGCTTTTATTCCATTATTGTGAAGAGTTGTTTTCGAAATGCTACAAATAATGACTGTTTCTTAGCTTTATGACTATTTTTCATTCATTTACTCATTAACTTACTAATGCGGTTTGGTTATTTAATATTTTTGCTAAAAATAGCATAATAATAATAGGGCCACCACAATGAATAAAAAAATGAAATGCTTGTTCGTGGTTTTTGATTTACCACGTAATAACCCAAAGTTACCTTTCATGGTTTATATTTTTACCTTGACTGGTATACCATCGATTTGGAGTTCATATTTCATACTTTGAGGAAGTATCAAAATCTATTTAGGTTTGAGTTAACAACAAAACTTATTTACAAGTGAAGACAAATCTTCGATGGTATAAACTTCTGTCCTACGTATTATCGATAAGACTTAATTCTGCGCTCATGATACTATGAATGTAAAAATTGTTTTAAAATTTATTTCTGCAGTTTTAATGTTGAAAACTATATCATAGAAATTGTTAATCATTTTGATTAAAATACTCGAAAATGGTTTCATTAAATATGATTTTCGTCAATTGGTTTTCGATTAGTCTATTTCATAGAATTGGAGTGAAATTATAAAAGTTTTCTTGTTTTCACTAGAAAATTTGTCTATCGAAAACAATTTTCGTGTTCAGTAATAATTACCTATTTATAAGTTATTTATTGGTGTTATAATTTAATTCTAATTAAAGTTTTTGTTTGTTTCAGGTAAGAAATCACTTAATTGTAACATAGTTATTACTTCGTAAGTAGTTTTAAACTAATTTTGGGTCAATTTTATAATTTAAATCACAATAATTAAAAACAAAAAACTTTCTATTTAAACCCACTTTTTTCTCTGTTTAATTTATAAGAATATTCAGGAAGAAATTGACAACATAACACTTTCGATTCGATCTACAGAAGAGTTGGCTGGGTTCTGAAGTTTTTAGCCCTTGCGTTCCAAAATGGGACACTATTAAAGAAATCTTTTCGGTCTATTTTATTCGGACTATTTTTTTTATTTATTCGATTTTTTCTAAATCCACTTGTAACATATGAGAATGACGTTTCTGCTGAACCAGAAATGAAACACACGAGATGGCGCAACGGCCACTAGAAATACTTTACTAGCGTTTAGACTGATTTCTATATTATATACTTTTTGCTCCTAAAATTACCATTTCAACGACAGTCAAATACGATTATAATCAAAATACATATATTTATAATTTTAAAACATTGATTTTTGCTTTTGGGTATACTTGAATTTAATAGTTAAATAAGATCCACCCTATTGAATCAAGGTAAAATTATATCACAACGGAACCCTATATTTTAAGCACATTTACACACTCATCGGTGGTTTTAAAAACCTATAAACGGATAAACCTATAAACCAAAAAGTATTATTATTTTTAATTCAATAGGTTAAGAGATACGATCTTCGTTCGAAAGGAAAGGGTTACAAAAAAAAAGGTTTTTCTCTTTTTGTATATATAGCATCAGTGGTCATAGTACCTATTTTATGCTATTTTTAAATAAAAACACAATATTTTCTCATATGATTTTACGGTTATGTGTTGTCGTTGTAACATATAAAAAAAGGATGTTCACTGTCCCTTGTCGTTGTGTCCAGTCACAAAGTGATGACACCTACAATATTATTACTAATACTTTGTTTCACATATACCTGTAATAAACCTTGTCGTACTACTCATACTTACCTGTATAGAAGGCATGGGCTAGTTATTTTAAATCGAAGTCACCATTGTTATAACTTTATTGTGTGCCATAAACTTTATTGTGTGTCTCTACCCAAGTCCGCATTGCTCATGGAGGAGGAAGTGAGACGGGTATACGACTCTGCTACCTATCTCAGTTTCTATAATAGTCATGAGATAGGTAGAAAAAAAAATGTTATCTCTCTGTCTTACTCGTATTTTTGGCTGTCACTGGTTAGGGTATCACTGTCTTACTCGTATGTTAGTTACAGAAGTCTGAGTGTCTTCTCTAAGCTACCTTTGCCAATTGCATGCTGTATAATGCATAGTAGGCGTGGGCGAATTATTTTCGAAGTCGAAGTCACCATTGTTATAACTTTATTTTGTGTCTCTTTATGCAAGTCCGCATTGCTCATAGAGGAGGAAGCGAGACGGGCATACGACTCTTCTACCTATTTCCGTTTCTCTTATAGTAATGGGATAGGTAGAAAAAAATGTTGTCTATCTGTCTTACTCGTATTTTTGGTTGTCACTGGTTAGGTTTTCACTGTCTTACTCGTATTTTAGATACAGAAATATGAGTGTCTTCTCTAAGCCACGTTTGCCCATGTACAGCGTATAGTAAAACTTCATCATCAATAAGCCCTTTGTTACCACTGGCTAGTAAAGTACTTCATTTTTTTTTTTATGTATACGTGTAAAGGGTTAGAGTTGTATTTAATGTACTAAATGCTTTTTACATTCAACCTATTTTTACAGTAGTCTTTAATATGTTTTCTTTGTATTTTTTATTGTTATTTTAATTAATTTTAGGTTATTTATTGTTTTTCCTCATTTGCCAGTAGAGTGAGTGGTTCGATGAACTTTTCCTATACTTGAATAGCAACAAGTGAAATTTACAAAATTTAAAAAAAAACCCCGACAAATGCTATTTATTTTTATTTTTGGAAAATTTGCTTTAAAATGTTCTCAAAGTAGGCCGTTCGACCGTTTAGGGGCTACGGTGCCACTGAGAAACACACAGACGCACAGATAAACACTTTAAACTTATAACACTCCTTCTTAAATTATTATTAAAGTGATGGTCAAGGACATCAGATGAGATGAAAAGGATACTTAGAGGGCTATCATTTTCTGGGACAAATTTTTGGAAATATTTTAATTGAAATTGAAATATTTGAGTAGAGTTTGTTTTTTTGAATTATTTTTTTGAATTACCTAATATTATTTTACCATTTCACTTATCAAAATGAATGGAGCCAGGTTTATTTGACCATTCATTTTCATAGTAATTATTTATATGTTAAAATTATACGTCATGCCTTTTCCAAACTGAATCGATTTTGAAGATCATCCCCATTTTTTTAATTTTTTCGAGAACGGAACTTTAGCTCGCACTTGAAACATAGCTAAGAACACTCTCCGTTAATTACCTTGAATGAAACCAAAAAAATTAAAATCGGTTCATCCGCTTATTATCTACGATGCCACAGACAGACGAACACACAGACACACACGCATAGCGGTCAAACTTATTACACCCCTTTTTTTAATTCGTGAAATCAGTGTTATTACCATAGAAAAACAAAAACCTTGTAAAACAATCGCTCCAACAAAGTTTGAAAATCTTAACTACATGGTAGACGAAATTAATTTAAGTATCGTAAATTTAAGAAAAAAGGTGGGAAATTGCTGAATATAATATCACCGCTCACCGACGTTACTCTCTTTATTTCTAATTATTTCTTAGCCTTCCTACCCAGAAATGTTATGTAAAATAAAGCAGATTGTTTAAACAAAACGTTACTTTACTGTGATTGTTTTGACGTAAATCTGTTTACAAATGACGTGACTTTTTAGAATGATTTCTCACTTAGAGTGTCAAATATAAAAAGTTTTAGTATACCTGGTTAAATTAGCTACACTTGTACTATGTAATGTATCTCTGTAGTATAGAAAATACATGTATCTCTATCTCTTACTTACGTGTGCTTACAACCACACTACGTGTGCATTGAAGTGTGAGTTAAAACACAGGAAGTCTACAGCATAACACGTCACTCTGATGATGAGTCCTGTGTGAATCAAAATGACTGAGTGAGAAAAAACTTAAAGTATTAAGTCCATTGCATCATATAAATAAAATCTACAAGTGGTGAACATGCTATCCACTCTAAAGCCTGCTACACACTATATTGTTGTTTAATAGGGTGGTTTTTTCATACGCTAAGAGATAGATAGATCATTTTCCTGTGTCATTGTAAGTAAACGCATGCTTATTAGTTGTGAATATTCGTTGGGTGTAGAGCTGAGAGTTTACCGCTGTTAAAATAAATTCCTACTTTTTTTTATTATTATAAGCAATCAACTGCCCTCGTGAGTTCGTTTCACTTATAATCAATATTTATTTGATTATAACTTTTGATCAGCGATTATTAATTCTAAATTAACACCTGCAGCTCTAATTATTCATTAATAAGCTAATAAATACTATTGTTTAATCTTGACCAGACGCTATTTTAAGCTAGTCGAGGCTAGACGCTACAGAAAGTGGGCCAGAAAGCCAACAGCTTCTCCATTTGGATAGATGGATAAAAGGTTTCGGACCCGAGCATTCAGAATCTAACGCCCTGCAGATTTCTATAGGTGCAAATAACATCTATGGAGGTTTCGTCGTCCTCCATACAGGGTCTACAAGTGGGATCATTAGAAATCCCCATATTATGAAGGTGATAGTTCAATCGACAGTATGCTGTCAAGACCACCACCCTTCTCAACTGTGCTCCAGTAAGTTTCAGGCGAGCACAGTTGAATATCTTAGCTGTGGTTATACACAGTTTGGTCTGTTACCTGCCCTGCACAAAGTTCTAGTTATCAAGATGGGCTTGTTGTAGCCATTCTTTGATTCGGTAAATTACAGAGCATCTTGCTATGGGAATGACAGGCTCGGGTGAAATAACTTGATATTATACAAATTTCAATTAATTTTAACTCTTTATCCAAGAAACTCACTGGTATGTAACTGCCATAAACCGTGATAGGAACCTAAAACAAGATGACAACGTAATTGTACCTTTTGTATGTTGCTCATATGGTTCATACTCAACATTAACATCGTTCTCATCATTCTTTCATATATAGTACACAACTTTTTATACACTGTTTTTAAACTTTTAAAAAGCTTTGGTTCGTGGCTACTTCGGCTTCTCAGAGAGTCAAGTCAGTAGTACTACACATAAATACATACATTCAGTTCAGTTTAAATGGATTTTTATGCATATGAAAAGGAATGTATAGTAGGTACATATATTTAAAAAACATAGAGAATCGACTTTATTTTTTCCATACTTTTCGTTAAAATGTGAAAGTGTTTTCTATTTGTATGATGCACTTGTATGATATTTTTATACCATATATATGAAATCTGTCAGAGTATATTAAGTTTAATCCCAAGTTTGTAACGCTTACAAATAAATATTGATGTTACAAATAAAATTTTGGAATATATGTTCATAAAATCATTTAATAGTTGTTTTTTTTTTTGCGTCTCTGTCCTTGATCACGGTTACTCAAAAGTAAGTTAGAGTTCTTAAATTAATACAGGTTGTCTTCTAAATTAAGACTTGTCTTTTAAATCGTATGAGTAGAACAAAAATTTAAATATAAAAAATGTCAAAAGAAATAAACAACTTTTGTTTGAAATATTTTTTCATAAATATCTGTGTTTTTCCGTGAGAATTCAAATGAGGATGAAAATTAAGTTTACATTTTCTCAAAAACTATAAAAGAATGAGATTTGAAAATTTGTAGGTAGCTTCAAGCTTCAAATCGTGAAGCAAGTCGTCTATTGATTCTATTAAATCCATCAGATAATATGAAAAATTTAAAGTGATCCATTTTCTGGACAAAAAGTTTTATTTTATTTATTTAGCTTCCAAAAAAATGAAAATTTTTTTTTCTAAATATTCGTGATATAATGATCGCTATTTTATCCTTTACGTGAATCTTTTTGTTGTTTAAACTTATTTATGACAAGTGAAAACAAACAGTTGACTGAGTTAATTGTTGAAATACCATGCATAGACAGTGTTGATTACTCTATCACATTACACATACATACATGTCACACATACATAACTGATATTCCCATATAATACATACTATACAATTTACGCCTAATTTGCGCCCTCAAGGCTAAATAGTGATGTTTCAAACAAAAGTTGTTTATTTTTTGATAAAGAACATTTTTGTTCTATATCTAACGGTTTACAAGATGGGTCCTACGGCCCCAAGACAAATTTGACCTATGTTGCTCATGTACGAACTTGACCTCACTTTTTACGCCCTGAGTACGATGTAAAAATTTTAGCTTGATTGATATCATTTAGATGATTTTATGAACACTTATAGAAAAATTTTTAGCATCAATATTTTTAAGCGTTACAAATTTGGGACTAAACTTAGTATACCTTGCATATTACATATATGCATGGTATAAAAATAATACAAGCACTACATATTTAACAGCACTACATATTCTGTATAGTGTATTGCAGCAGTTAACTCAGTCAATTGTTTATTTCACTTTTTTTTTGGTGAGTTTCTAATACTTTCTTATTTATGTGAAACAATAGACAGAAGGTTAGGAAAATTGTCGAGAAAGTCAATGACAAAAGTGTATTGTGAAAGAGAAAGGAAAAATTGTTTTATTTTAACTTATAAACTGTCTAAAATGTTCATACAGAGAGCAACAAAAAGTCCTATTGTTTTTTTGAATCTTTTTTTGAATTTCTATTCAATTTTTTTTTCTACATTTGAATTTTCTTTGCACACCCTGAAATTGGTTTTAAGAAATATTATAAAGTTGAAAATAGCGAAAAAAATTTATATATGTGACATTTTGGTCACTTTATACATTATATTGTATCTCTAAATAAATTTGCCGATTTAGGATCCATACAAAATACAGTTACATTTTCTTATTCTAATCATGCAAGCATTGAATATTGGAAATAATTCAAGATTCATGAATACCTCGACCAATTAGTTATCTACAGATACCCGGTAATGTCATAACAATAATAATGTATTGTATATTATATGTGATAAGACAGAAAATAAATTCATTTGACATTCGACAAATATTCGATGTTGAGAAATACGTAAATTGTTGAACGATTACCATATGTCACATTTTAACAATCATGTATGTTTATAATGTATGTGATAACATGCTATACTCAAATCAATTATTATATAAGCAACCCCCTCATTTACGGATATGGTTCGAATCGACCAAATCCATATATAGTATGAAGGTAATAATAACATTTCAATTCAAATTATATTGTCAATATTCATTAAATTCAAACTAACTAAATTTTACTTTAAAATCGTTTTAACGTCACTAAATGTTCAACGAGACTCGTTTTAGATTTTAAGTGGGTTATTGTCAAATATCTTGTCAGCATACTGTAGAAAAAAATTAGGCACCAATAATCTAAAGAAATTGTCGAAAGGTAATTGCAAGTTCTATAGGATGAGGTATGTTCTGGTTCGTTTTTGATCTAAGATCGTCTTTTAAGTGATATAAATTCAGTGTTTTGTTCGTAGTGAAAAAAGGAGTCCTTTTTGGTCGATTAATTTTCTGAGTGTTAAACTTTTTCTGTTTTCATTTAATAGTTTTAAAATCTCTTAGCATCTGTACTTCGAAATGGGACACATGAGTTCAAAACTCGTAGAAAGTAGGTTAAAATTTAAAAACATAATTAATAGCCTTCTTTTAGTTAATTGAGACTCTAATCAATTTAGTCAATGAATCTATTTTCTTCTTTTTGATGGAAGTGAATTTTTGCCTAGATATTTTTTTCTTAATGGTTTGTTACCCGGCTCCAGAGATCCATTTTCTCTTGTGGAATTCATAAACAGGATAAAATTTTAAGTGGAAAAGTTTTCGGTAGAGACAACGCAATCGTTGAGATGAAGCTGAAGGTTTGATCCAAACTTTCAAATACGCATCTAATTTATAATAAGTAGTGGGTTTTAAATGAAGGTATGGCAGATCTCCTTTCCATTATACAGTACTTCATGAATTTTGAATAATTTTAGAATAATTGTTGTACTGGACGACTTACTGTGCAGTAATGCTACTCACTTGATCGATCCATATATGTATGTGTAGAATATGTATTCCGGAAAATATGATTGTTATAATTGTAATTTAGAAACTATTCTAAATTTATTTCTATTCTAAGTCACATATTATAATTAAGTCGATGTTATAGTTAATAATGAATTTATACGCTAATATTATGGCGTAGGGAAAAGTGTAGTATGTGGTTCAACTTCATAATGTAGCGTGACTCACACCCTAATGCACCTAGAATCACCTTCATCGAAAATAACTCTTAAACATGTTATCTCTATATATTTTTATTATGAAACTAAACTTTTTATATTTATTTCGAATTTTTGTGTTCTTTATAAATCAAAGTCCTTCATACATGATACTTTTAATTAAACTTTTGTTATCTTAACACATGATACCACTTAATAACACATGATACTACATTACGTATTTTCATTTTTGTAATCGCTGTGTGTTCTGTATACACAAACATACGAACAGAATAAAGACACGAAGAGGTTACTTATTCTTTGTTTCACTCTCATCGAGCAGGAGTGACTTACGTCCTAGACCGAATATCTAGAGGACCCGTATTTTTGTCCTGGCTTCTGTGTAATTTTTTCGTTTCCTTCAATTTTTTCAAATGTAAACCATATAGATCACTCAAAGGATTATTATCATAGATTGCATTCCCTCTCAGACATCCACTACTTTCAGAGTCCAGCAACACCTTCGACCTGTACCTTTAATGACTGTGGATGAAAGAGACTTCTTTTTTCCCACTTACCCATACTTGGTAACCCATAAAAACCATCAATATAATTGTAAAATTTGGTACACACATTTTATTATGTATGATTCCAATATATCAAGGTATATGTTGTTAGATTTAAGGTACATCACTTTACTTATTTGAAACTTTACGTCTTAACGTATAATGTTTAAAACTGGAATATGATATAATAACATAATAGCTTATGTTGATGATTTACGTTGTGTGTAGTTTATAAAACAATATGAAATGATAATTAGACAATTATTCGAAAACAAAACCACATTGACAACCAGTCTTCAGACTACTTCCATTCTGATAAAATATCCTTATTTCAATACAAAAGCTGTTAAAGTAATATCAATATCTGCCAAAAAAAAAAAGAAGATAAAACCAACAGATTCAAGGTACCTATATTTGAATCTAGGTACTACATCTTACCTTATAAATAAAATTGAGTAGTGTGAATATGAATTTTGATTAACTTCTAGACCATTGTTCTCATTTTTTTTTTGTTAACTCTGTTTACCTGGAAGCCAAAATTATTCAAAGAGCTCAAATACATTGGAAATTGTATAATTGAATACAATTGGGTATTGAGAAAATAATTAACGTTAATATAATTGATGAAAACATGAGCTAGAAATATAAGTGAATCTCCGGTGAATAGTGAATTAATTATTAAAAAGTTAAAATTATTATGTGTTTCTGTGTTATATGAATTTATGGTTCTCAACAACTGTGATCATATATTTATTTATGTATCCATAACATATTGAATTGGGGGGTGGGTACATGATATGAAAGTTTTAGTTTTATTAGAATATGTATAGTTACAAAATAAGTCCGAAATTATATCAAATATATTTATTTTCGGTCATATGTTTAAAATATTTGTTTATCCTTTGTAAAAAGAAACGTATTTTTGAAAAGTCAAACTGTTTGTAAATGGACAAAGCTTTAACATTTGCTAGGGTTTTTTCGATTATTTTCGAAAGAAAATTTTAGTTTTTATTGTTATTTTTTCATGGAAGAGTGGACTCCGGCGGCACAATTTGAAAGAGATGGTGAACAGTATATTTTGGAGTATAAATGAATTTCATGTTTATGAAACTTAACAATTTGCCGGGGTTTCGTTGCCAAATGACTCATGACAAATGAGAATCCTTCATAATTTAACAATTTTTAATATTTTTACTCACTCTACTAATTCACACTTACTATACAAAGATACGTCCTTTAAAAACTGATAATATTTGAAAATCGATTTTCCAGTGTTTTCAAAAATGTGAAAGGTTGTGGACGTCTATCTTTGTTGAAGTGTCTTTTAGGGGTTATAAAATATTGTGATACTATATATTATTGAAACTTTCTCCGTCTTATTCCAGAGGGACCATTTTTTAGATCTTTACTTTAACAAAACGATTTTCCTCTAATAACAATAAAGTAGGTACTTTATCTTTCTCGAACAAATAAAAAAATATGGTGGAAGCGCAAGTAACTACCTAGTATATAATAAAATTGATATATATTCATAATTTAATTGCGTTTCCACCACTTATTTATTGTAACTTAATTATTTTATTGTTATTATTTAATACTATCCCGACTCGTGCTAAATTCCGCTCCCGTGACTACCGTAACCCATGATGGCTTTCCTATACCCCTATTTCTCAAACTCAATTTTTAGTGTTTTATTATTATGAAGTCCAACAAGATCCCTTTGTTTGTCTTTCTGTTAGGTTGGGTGAATAAATTTTATTGATGGGTGTATTACCTGAATTACAGCTAATTTCGGACTTCTATTATACAAAATACATTTAAACAAAACTATATAGCATTTCATTGATACAAATAAATTATAATTAATGATAAATTATTGTTATACTTAATTGAACTACTATTATTATTTATTATTACATACAAAATCATTCAACAACAAAATTATTAATATTTTAATTCTTTCAAAGCCAATAGATTAAAAAAGATGAAATTTTAAACATCAATTGTAATGATTTAAACATTTAAATATCTTGTTAATGATGAGCAAAATGCTTTCCGATTTTTCAGTAATTATTATTTACATGGAAATATTTATAATAATTTGTAAAAATGAAATTTGACCATAATAATTTATCGAGCTTTCTTTTAAGTTTCATAAGATTAAATATTTTTTGGTTGACTAAAACAAAAATGTTAGTTATAAGCATACTTGTGAAACATAAATTTTATTAAAATTTACCAATGAATACGTTCATTAAGTTAATTCAAAAGTTGATCTGGCTTCTTAGGTCGTAACGACTCAGGCATATTTTTGGGATTGCGAATAATTTCTTGTTATATTTGTTTTGTCGATGTGTAAGAATTTCCTATTACCAACGAACTCATATTTTCATATTTTTAGAAAATGTAAAAATTTTCGTGTTAACATGTACTACAGTGTGTTCCATGCTTTAAGATGAATCACCCTGTACTATTCAGTGGTATTTTCAATATGTATTTTATAAAAAATAAAATATAAATAAAAAGGATAGACATTGTCTTCCGGCTTAAAAAACTTTGCTTTTGTTGTTTTATTATTGATTGGTACTGATCAAACTAGTTTGAAGTGATTATTAATTAATACTAAGTTTTAAGTAGTACAAGAATGGCGATCGTGGCGGTATTATGTCATTCAAGCATGAATGTATGTATGTATCTATCTTAATTGACTTTTTAAATATTATGTAAGGTAAATCACATCCATTGAAAAAAATTAGAAAATGTTTGTTTTGCCTCAGGGGCAAATAAACAAGGTAAGGCTTCCCCATTAGGAAGATATAGATACGCAACATCAAAATTTGTTCAGGCAGATACAGACCATAAACCTGAACTTTTTATATTTTTAATTAAATTCGTAAATTTTTATTTTGATATATTTTTAGTGCGTATCTCAAAAACTATTCGACCAGTCAACAAATGCACCCGATTGTTGTACTTTTTGGGTCAAGATTACCTTATATACTGAGTTTTATCGAAATTGGAGACGAAAAAATTTTTTGCAATTTTTTAAGGGGTACGTACCCCTTTGAAAAAATCGAGAAAACGCAAAAAAAATTTTATTTTGGAATTTGATGAAACTCGGTGGATGGGGTAATTTTGAACCAAAAAGTATAAAAATTAGATTTATTTAATGATTGGATGCAGAGTTCCTTTCGAATACTCGAACCGCATTAATAGAAATTTGTTTTTAACGGTTTAGAGAATATTCGAAGAGATTACATGAAGGTTAAAAAGTTTCATGTTAAATATAAATAACCAAAGAGTCAAAATAACAATTGTAAGGAATTAAAATGATAAAAACTTCTTTTTTTTTTTTTTGATAACGTGATTATCAAAAATAAAAATGCAGTAATATCGAATTATATTAAAATTATTAGTTTGTTTATCGCGTGTCAGTTGTTTCTTTTTTAAATATGAATATGATGATGCCAAATAATAATTCATCTTCAAAATAAATAAAAAAAGAACTAAACAATTTAATTTTGTTCAAATTCATTGACATGCATGTTGTTATCAACAAAATAATTTAATTTTGTTTACATACTATTGCTTATTGACTTCCATTAATTATTATAACTTCTATTTATTAGCGGGACGAGGAAAACCAGTTGAAAAATTCTTAATACTCTTTTATCACATCTAAGTTTTTTGTATTTTAATATGAAAATAACAAAAATTTTAAGAATAATAAAAATAAATAATAATCAAATTTATTTAAACTTTACGTTTGGAAGTTACCTTATTATTAGCTTGTGAACCAAAAATGCAAACGAATTGAAATTTGGATAGATAGGAGTTTATGAAACGTCTATTCCATAACATTTTGTTGGGATATGGTGTGGAAATTTAAAATTAAAACAATTATTTATTTATTTTAATTTAGCTTAACACGAGAGAACAAGGCTTGAACTTACATTTGGTGTTGAATTGTTATTCAAACGAAATATACTATTTTATGACACATTCTTTGTCGTGATCCATTTTTGTACGGTTCGAGAGAGATTCATTCTCCACCATTTTGTCCCATTTTAAGTTAATAGATTACTCGCCTATCCTGAAAACAATCGATGCAAATATCGGAAATGGTTCATCGAACGTTCAACAAAATCAAAATGATTTCTATTTATTTATATAGAAATGCCAAGGAAAACCTACACGATATTATCACCGCGAGCATAAATAAATTTAGACATAACATCATCATTTCCAAGTTAAATAGAAATGTGTTCATAAATTGCTTTGATGGATGTTTAGAAAAAATATTAACAGTTTTTGCACGTGTTTTCTTGTTAATTCAAAATGTTGCTACTTAAAGGGGACGAAACACGTGAAACGAGTAGAACATTGTACAAGTGTTGAAAATCACTGCTCAAAATTTGCAATATGATCCGAAAAAAACTATTAATTATGCTGAGAAGATATTCGTGCGCACCAGATCTTATCCACGGCTTGTCTAGAACTATTGTGATCTTTTATTCAAGAAATATTTACTTGCTACAAGAATACCCACAGCCAAGTAAATTCGTTTACTTTAATCCAGTAATTCCTTTTACTCTTTACACAGATGTTATCTAGCATATTTAATCGCTCAAATATAACTTATAATTTCATTGAAATTGAATTAAAATATTTTTTACAGGGTAACAAATTTCTTATTAAATAATAATAATAATCCAAATGGGTATCTTAGAAAACTAATTAACTTAAAACGGTTTCTTAGAAAACTAATTAACGCATTAAAATTATCATTAAAGTTGAAAGTAGTCGTTTGTTATTTAACGCATTTTAATCATTTTCTTTATTTTCTCTGTTTAAAAATAAATCAATGTTCTTTCATAATTATTGCCCCCCGACAGTATAATCGAATAATTTTGTAGGTGGAAAACGGAATGTCATGTGTATTTACCTGTAAAAAAGAATTCTATTAACGCTTCCGCTTTTACGAGGGTTAATATTGACGTAACTGCCATTACATTAAAAAAACAGCGGAGACTAAAATCACATCCTTTTTTTCTCATAAATGTAACGACCTTTTTCAAACGAATAAATTTAGATTAAAAGGCCTTTTAAATATATGAAGTGTTTATTCACAAGTAAAGAAGTCATTTTTACACGTTAATTGTATCGATTGTATCGACAAAAAAGTATAATACAATTTTTAAATATAATATAAACTTGTGAATGTAAAATGGTGTAATATTAGCTGCAATTATTCTCGATATTCGTTGTTTAAATGATCGTCAATATGTATTTTTGATGATCTATGGAAAGTTTAAGATAGAATATAAGAATACTAGCTTGATACCTGTCCGCTTCACTGAGATTAAAAGTAATAACTACCGCTTTATAGTCTCCACCTCTTTTGATCTCACTTTTTCCCCTTCCATAACACTCAAAAAGATGGTTTAACACAGCTAAAATATATACTCATTTTTCAATTTTTTTAAGTGTAAAATAGTCATAATTCAGTTGAGTATATCAGAAAAGATGGCAAATTGCTGTTTTACATTTACTATTTTAAATTTTTACAGAATCTTTAATTTATGGTTCAAAATGATAAGCATAGATGGAGCAGTAAATGTCAGATTAAATTTAATTTTTTTTTTAAATATTGTTTTTTTAATATATAGCTCATGTGTCATTCTGATGTATAAGCTATATTGTTGTACAATTTCATTCAAATCCATTCGGTAGTTTTTGCGTGAAAGCGTAACAAACAAATAAGCATCCTTTATTTTCATATTTCTAATATATAGGGATAAAACAAGTAAAGTTGAATTTTATATTAGTTACAAATATGACCACTAATAAATATAGTTATGTCATCCGAATTGGACATATTTTCAAAGTTTCAAATCCGATACTCTCGAAGAAGTCAATAAAAGGTAAAATAAAAAGCAGTAGTCATAAACTGTAAAATATTTAAAATTTCTGAATATGTATAATTTGAGTTATTTCTAATTAGCGTTTTTATTTGTTACAGGTAAGAAATCTCTTAATTAACAGCATTCGTAAGTACTTCTACATTAATTATAGGCCAATCATTTTATTAAAAGAAAGGGTAAAATTTAAAATAAGTTTTATAGGGGCAAATGCGGTTTTATATTGTATCATAATAAACATCAATGATAAAAATCAAAATGACTTTGACGTTTAAAATTCGTATACAAAATTTAGTAAACAAGGATAAGTAATAAATAAATTGTCATTGGCATTCGTATTTTGGAATTTTAAGTTCATATTAAAAGGTAAAAAATTTGACTTGACTGACTTTCACGTGTAAATATAAAAGCTGCATGCTAACGTATAAACATTAACACCGTTTAACAATAACCTTTTTTCAAGTATTTAGAACAGTTCATTTAATTAAAGGATACGTTCGTATTGTTCGTACATTAATAATTAATGTTAATCGGTTTTCACTTGGATTGTAAGTAATTTCTTTTATGTTGTTGATGTAATGCGTGCGTATTAACTAACTAACGTAAAAGATTTTCTTTTACGATATAACATTACGTTACGTCACGTATTCATTTATCAATAAATATAAATATAATCGGTACATGCCACACATGGTAGGTATATATAAAATAATATTACATTGTCTATTGTACTGTGCGAAAGAATATTATTGCACTATGTGTAGAAAACATAAAAGCAAAGCACAAGCATACAAAAATTCAATTCCTGGTTTATTAAAAGATTTTATAATTTTTATTTTTGTAGTTCATTTAACCATAGGCGTCTATTTAATGAACGGAAAATCTGCGTAGAAATCATTGATATTATTTTTCCGATTGAATTTTATCTACCAAACACTCAAGAAGGACACAGAGTGGTACACACATGAAGGATACAGAATGACTTTTAAATAGATAGATAAAAAAACGCGAAAACACATGCCATTAGTATGAAAATTTAGCTTTTATACACGTGGTTGTCTTTTTTTTTTAAATGCAATTTTTGTAGCAGATTTCTTGTTCTTTGCCGCAAAAACAAAGGATTATTGAAGTGAAAATTTCTAAAGGCGCGATTTTGGTTTCGCGTCTCATGTTATGAATATAGGCTACAGGTATAATCAAACAAAAAATAACACCGTAACCTAGGAAACTCAAACTTTTTTTCAATCGAAAAAACGACATCTATGTAATAATAATTAAAGCTATTCAATTAACTAAGTGATTCTGATCTTTGGTAACTTCCCATTACTGTTCATAGTTGACGTTTTAATTATTTATAATAGGTTGTTGTTCACACGTAATAATTTCAATTTAAAAATTATGCAATATATTAAAAATATGAAATTCCAAAGTTTTAAAATTTCACTTTCGTCGATATTCCCCATGGCTGACTATCATTTTTTTGCCTTGTCGCCAATTTTGGTCACTTTACCACAAAACTTATACCACAACGACTTATATTTTATTCGCGGATATTACAACTTTCTTAGTCTTTACAACAATATAAACCAAAACATATTTTATTCTCACACGTGTGTCTTTTATCAACGGAAATAGTAAATTGTTATATTTATTGTTGATAACATTGAGTATGGGATAATAATAATGTGTATCATACTTTGTATCTCCTCAACGGATATAGAACATTATTTCCGTTGATAAAAACGTGTGTGAAAAATGCATGTTTTGGTTTACGACAGCAAGGTATTTGCGATTGTGGGAATATGAATGCGCCTTCACAAATTCTTAATTTTTTTCCAAATAATAATGCAGGCTGGCTTTGTACCTATAACACCTATCAAAATGATCAATCTATATTTAATTTAGGATTTGTAATCGCGAAAAATTTAGAGTTTTAACCGAAATATGCTTTTTGAATATCGCTGAATCCATATTGACTAAATTACCAGTGTATTTTTAACGAAAATTGAAAATTTTAATTAAAATTCCTGTAATTCAGTCAATTTTTGACTAATTTAGTTCATCCTGTTATTATCCAACGTTATTATTATTTATTATATTATCTAAAAACTTTCTATGCGTGCTATCCTCAAAAATTAATGGTTTTTGATCCTGTAGAAAAAACCACTTGCGGAGCGAAAAAACAGGATTTCGTTAGCTCGTAGTAACACGATGCACTCAGTAAAAATTTTGGGTTTTTATTTTCGTTTCTTAGATTAAAATTTTCTCTTGGCAATTTTTACTTTGAACGCCTATGCATGCGTATTGGATTTTCATATAATATCAAAAAATATCGATATAACAATGTATATATTTCCTTTACTATAAGACCATATTAAATAATTTCTAGATTTCTTTCAATTGATAGTTTCAGTTACTCGTGTAGTTTTATTACTTGCTATCTATCTATAATGTTCGCTTTGCCTTTAATGGCTTATCTTTTATATGTTTTTATTGTAAAATGTTTTATCGATATTCCATTTACAATTAATTACAATTTTCCTCTTTGTTATCAAAAGTAATTAACCATATTTTAATGTTAAAAAAAAAATCTTTATAAACATTACAAAGAGATTGTCATCGCTTAATTATTTATTCTATTATAGTGGATTGAAAATATATTAGATATTAATCGTCTATGAAAATACATAATTCGCATTTGATTTTTAGTAAGTATTTTATGAATTTTAACGTATTTCTTCTTTTGCTCCAAAAATCCACCACAACCTTTTGTGTTTTCAAACACCTACCGAAGAACACTTGGGTTTTTGAAATATAATGATACCTTGAAGTCCATTGAGTCGTTTGGAAGAGACGAGGCTATAAAGAAATTTACATATAAATATACATACAAGATACGCGCGAAAAACATAACTATTCAGCCCTTTCGTTTTAGCTTAATAAATCGCCAAACAAAAGAATAACTTGGATAACATTCTCATACCCGGAAAAAGGTTAAAAAAGCTTCTTCTCAAATAAAGACAATTTTGATCTTATTTGCTCCTTAACCCAAATCAAAAAAGCCCTTTAAGATTGACTATTGTAGGTATCAAACACAAAGATGGATTTCAAAGCAAATAAAATTGGCTTTGAAATCGATCTTTGCGTTTAATACCTACAATCTTAAAACCGCGACTCGCGTTAAATCAAGATCATGAGATTAAAACTCACCAATCTTTGATTTGATAACATTTGTGTATAAAATTTTTTACAATCTATATGTTAGAGAATCCTTTTATTATAATAAACTTTACGATACTCTGGCATTATTCCAAACTTTTGATCAAAATTTTATATTTTTCTTTCAATAATCTTCAAATTGAAAATTCAAACTTTATCACACCATAAAGATGATTTTTAGGTCAAACTGATATGACTGACCACCACTCTATCGTAAGTATAAAAGTAGGTCAGACATTGAAAAAAAGTTCTTTAATCAATTTCGTGATTAATAACATAAAGGTATGTTTTTTTAACAATTATTACCGACAAAAAGCCATTCATAAAAAACGAACGAAATATATATTTTTAAATATTATTTACATAAATTTAACACGCACTTGATTGTGTCAAAATCTGAAAGGCATAACACAGCTCTACGGCCATTGTTTTGGGTATATGACCTTGTGAAACTTGATTTTTTTTTTCCTTTTTGAGAATATTGACGTTGTACAGTTAAGTTAAGGTAATATTCTTAAAACATGAAGAGCAATAATTTAAAAATAATTATGAATTTTCATGGTTTTAGATCTGCAATTTTTATAAATGTACTGTGCTAACTAGGCCTGGATTTACATATCGGGCCAGAAGGCTCATCTTACTAGGCGGAAATTGATCGATTTTGCGTACATGTGAATTTGATCTCAGACATAATTATCCTTTATCCTTTATTTATTTACCCACATATTGATTGGTGTATTAAGAGTGCTCGCTCAATTCAATCAGAATACATACTATAAATTCGATTATCCATCCTTACATAAAACGGAAAAAACTTCTAACATATTAAAGTATTACCGATATATAGTTACTTATACATATAATGTAATCTTGAACTTAATAGAAAAATATAAAAAGGAAAAATTATTATTGACAATATTTTATTATGTAGTATAAATTGTATGATATGATTAATTTCTCATATAATGTTCTAGACTGTAAGTGAACATAAACATATTTACAGTCAAACCTCTTACAAAGTGAAAAAATATAAAGCAAAATTTTTGTTACCTGAGAGACTATCGATATATGATATAGAATAAATTCATGCAATTTTATGATACCAATTGGAACTCCAATGGATTCTATCAAAATAAATTTCACAGTCGTATTGATTTTATTATTACTTGACGTATAAAACTTTTAAAACTTTTTCTTCAATATAAACGCCCAAATTAAATGAGTCCTTATACTAACGGCTTTGCTTTCTCGTCTTTCACATCATTATTTAAATCCTAAATTTTTTCAATTTAGAAACCTGATATGAGTATAGAAAACGATATTATATAAGGGCTAAAAACTGATTAGTTGTCGATTGGAGCAAAATTTGCTTTCGTAACTAAGTTCTGCTTAAATGAATTAGTTATCCCCGGTTCCCAATTCGTTTTTATTCGAGGCTGGGAAACGTTTAAGATTGTTCTAACATTGCTGTAAAGTTTTTCAGATATATTTTTTTTGAAGCGAAAAGTTCTTTTGGCACGTTGAGCAATTTTTGGTTGAACAAAAATCATGGAACTCACATCATCGGTGTTTGTAATTGAATTCCTTCTAAACGGATGGACCCTTTTTGATGAAATTCTGTGCTTGTGTTCAAGTGGATACGATGATGGTTATGATTCGGTCCACTACAAATTGAGGTGTTATTTATTATTTTTCAGGGATTTTGAATAGGTACTTATTAGAGCTATATGCGAGCGAAGCGAATTCCACTGCCGAAGGCCCAAGGTTAGTCCAAAGGCAAGTAATTCCAAAGTTATAAGTTTCCACTTCCGGCAACAGTCTCCATGACTGACTATTTTTTTCCAGATATTCGGTTATTGAAAGGATTTCATTAAGCACCGGTTCGATTTGGTGTAATATTTTTTTTGCTAATTAAAAATTTATTTTATAAACTTCCATGAAACTTGAGGATTCTCAACTATAATCTGTTAAAGTTAAACATGTCGTTCTGTATAAAATGTAATGCTATAAAGAAATATAAATAAGTTTGACGAAAAGAAGTTCGTCAAACTTATTATTCTTACAATACATATAACAATAGAGAATATAATATGATTATATTCTGTTCGTGTATTGTACATAGAGCTGCTTATAAGCAACAATAATTTACTAAGTTACAGCTGAATTATACAATAAAATTCATCACACAAAGAAAGAATTTGTCAAGTTTTCATGACTGTTTATGCTTCTTCTTAAATCTGAAATATGTTATGTTTAGTTTTCTTAAATCTGTAATACCGTTCTAAGTGGTATATGCTATAAACTAATTATATGTTAAATTTAAAACTATTATGATATTTCAAATCAAGTGATTTTTAATGCATTTTTATTAAATACTTGAGATTGGCGTTGTCCGACTGAGAATGTATCACAGTCTGGAACATTCCTGAAAATTATAGAACTAACTGGAAGGTTCTTATATATCATTGTTACTATTTGGTAAAATAAACGCTGCTCCAAATTTTTTCGACTTTATTTATATGAAATACAATTTGTTAGACACAGCTACCCACCGCGACCAAACTCTCTTATAATGGGGGGGGGGGGGTAAACAATCCAAATTATCAGCTTGATTTCCAGCAACTTATCAGATTGTCAACATTGTATTAAATATCGTGGGACTCCTGGTTGAAACGAAATCTCTTTCGCCATATAGTCTATAATCTATCAAATAACAGGTATAATGAAATAAATTAAGAGAATACAGAATAATTAAACGAAAAGATATAAACCTACATTTAATGATAGGAATAATGTTGGCAGCTCAGTATCCCGGTTCGTATCCAGATAGGGTCACCTTTAAACAGTTTTGTGACGATCAAAATCTTGAACTTTTTTCGGACTACGTCTCATCCGCCAAATGTGAGACGTGCATACGGAACTTTTGTGTTTCTCAAAGCACAAACACAATCATTTTTAATATTTTCACAGAAGAGTGGAATTCATACAAAAATTTTAATGAGATCAGAAATCATGAAACATCTGGTACAATATGGTATATAAAATACATATAAATATGATAAAAGTTTAATATAATAAATGCGCATATTGTGTTTGTGTATACCTTGTATATTTAATTAAAATTTTAGTTGCACATAAAAGGTGTTTTTGATATTTTGATTTAATTCAGCATTCTAAGAAAATTCGAATATCACATGTGTGACTAGACACTCTTCTCGCAATGTTACATAAAATTATCTACTATTGTTCATTTTAAATGTAGTTAATTTAATACTTATTAAATTTTATAGAATATGATAATGCGGTAAAGTTAAAATCTATAGCTAAAAGTTATTTAACTTGAAAATATGTCCCTAAAATCAAGCGTCAAATGTTGAGATATAGAGAAGATTTTTCTCGAACAAAAATTGCGTTTTTCACATTAAAACAACAAGAATATGACACAGAAAATTTGAAGTTTCATTAAAAAAATGTTTTCATTTTTTTTAATTTTTCATACCGTTTGTGAAGTATAAGAGTGGCTAATTTTTGAAAAATCACTCTGTATTATAAAAATCATTGAACTAAATAGTTGGTTAAAATTTCTCACCTAATGACAATTGTGTATTAATTATTAAGAATTAATTTAAAACATTAATTTTTTTTACAAAATGTAATTTCACAAAAACGACTTTGAACTGAAAACAATAGTTATTTAATAATAATTTATAATTGTAAATTTATTTTTCAATTACTTAAGATATATAATTTTATTAATAAATAATTAATTCATTTATAGCATGATCTTTTTTTTTTTAAGAATGCATTTCACATAATAGTTCAACATTATCTAAAAATATTAAAGTTATTTTACGTAATTAAACTGTAAAAAAAAGTATTTTTTCCATGTAATTGCAATGAACAATTAAACAGTTATTTAGGTTTAATTAAGCAGAAAAATATAGCATTTAAAATTTTTTCATTTGAAATTTATTTTTATCCATCAAATAATAAACATTGCATTATTATGTAAATTCTTGTCGAAAAATTTATTTTTTATTAAAACTGGTATTTCATGACTTTATGGTAGATTTTTCGTGATTTTTTTGAAAACTTTTTAAATAATTTGAAAAACGTCTGTAAAATGGTGTTCAGACAGTTAAATGTTCAGAATCTGGGGAAACATTTCTGTCAATATCACGTAGACCATATCTAGTCACGAATTTTTAAATTTTATCTTACAATGTTACATTTTTACTAGATAGTACGAAGCAATAAAAAGGTTGAAAATTTCATAAATAGACTATAGAAATTCTCAAAAATATGATAACAGGCAACATAAAGATTACCACACTAGATACCATTCTTGACTTTTCCCAAAAATTAAATATAAACAGTATGTAAATTAAAAACGATGAGCTTTTCAAGTTAAACAGTGATTCTAAGCAATCATTTCACTCAAAAACATTCAACTTTTTCATTGGAACCCCCCGGAAAATTGAAAAAACCTCTTTTTTCTGTTCTATAGATGCTAGAAAGATGGGGTTTTCAGTCAACCCCTAATAAAGTTAAAAAAACAGAATACTTTGAAAAATTTCATAAATCGTATCGCAGCCCCCCCCTCGGGAAAAACACTCTCAAAATTACGTTTTTCTGTTATATACATGCTAGATGGCTAGGATTATCATCAATCGACTCGGAAAAATGTCCAATTATCAGAATAGTTGGACATTTAGGTTTAGAAAATTGGAAAACCCCTCCATAATTAGGTTTTTCAGTTCTATAATGAAAATTCAGTTCTTTTATGAAATCTATTTTGAAAACCTTCGACTATCTTATTTAGGAATCCTTCAAAGGCATTTACTAAATTTTCCGTGATGCCTGAAGAATGTACTCCAAATTGTTCACTAGCTAGTGTACTGTTTACTACAAATCTTAGACCCACGTATGTAGTAATTATAGTATATATCCATGGTAATACCATACCATGTCAACAAGTCTAGTTGTCATCAAGTCTGACAAGCACTTGTAAAGTATCAACAAGTCTCACAAGCCACATACTATGACAACACGTCCGTTTTAAAAATTAGAATTTCTCTCACAGAATTTATTAATTAATTTTATTAAAAATATATGAATTACTAAAATAATGGTTTAGTTTAATTGTCCAGACAATAAAGTTACGGAAAAAAAATATTTGGACCAAATTTAAATTTCATGAATATTCCCTAATTTTTTTTAAGTAGAAAGGGACCTTAATATTTTTTCGTACATTGACTAAAACTGAATTAGTGTACCGTTGTATTTCGTGTCACGACTATAACATTTACATTATTAGACAAAAAATAAATTAATCTTAATTTAGTTTATACATTCAAATATGTTCATTTTTTTAATAATATTTCCATGTCACACATTTTAATAGCGTTAAATAAAAGTGTATAATAAACTACACTGTTATTTGACCTTTACGATTTTAATAAAAATGTAACAAAATTCAGTAGTATACTAAAACACAATAAGTTTATTCAGTTTTTTTTTTTATAATTACATTTTTATTACTTTAATTGTTTGTACTTTATTGTACGTTTGTTTTGACTCCTTTTTTTATGACAAATTGTTGAACATAAATTTTCATATAGATTGGATTTTTAATAATAAAATTAGATTTATTTTATGTACTATTATAATTCAATGTCGTCTATGAAGTTATTTGTTTATAATTTGCTTCTGTGGTTCATAGATGTCTTAGTTATTTCTTAATGTATAAAATATAATTACTTGGCAATGTTATTTTCTTATAAGAAAGAGCTTCGTCTTCTCTCTTTCTGAAAACATTTTTGATAATTTGGTATGGTAGACTGAATTAGAAAATTATATCAATTTTTTTTATAATGAATTTTTAGCAAAGAATTGTATCTACTGTGGCGGTAAATTGGTTATAAGCTTTAAAATAATGGAGTCTTATATTACGATAAATAATTTTTTTTAGTAAATAAATAACTCATTGAACCAGACTACTGTAAATCTAGAAATCAATTACAGTTCTAAGTAATATGAAATATCTTACTATTCAGAATGGCTGTATAAAAATGAACTTCTAAGTCTATTCTATAATTAAAGACTTATGTTATCTGGTCGGCTTTTGAATATCAGTCACAGACCAATAAAACTTTTTGGAATAATTTTTAATATGTCTAATACAGAATTGTTCAATATGATGTAATCACCCAAATGGGAGATATTTTGTAAAAAATCAAAAAGCCCGACTGCGTTAAATTAATTTTTATTTTACACTTTTTGGTTTATTCTTATTAACAAGGTTATACACAAGCAAGATTAATACAAATCGATTATCAAAAGGAACACACATTTGAGAAATTTGTCGGTTTCTAAAAACTAATTACCTTTCAGCGAATATTATCGAATCTAGGGAATTTTGTATGAGATGCTTTGTTATGTCTAATTAGATAAGCTAAGCTCGTAGACATTCACAGAAAATGACCGACTTTGTTCTTGACATTCTCTTTGTAAAAATATCGTATTCGAAAAGAAATTGGGTACTAAAACTTAAAATTCTACATACATAGTAAAAGCCAACAAATGCAGTCAAAACTATAAACAAGAATCAATATTTCACTATAATAATTAATATGTATTATACGCTATTTGTATTTTATATATTTGACAATAAAAACATGTGTAGAATATTTTTATTATTGACAGGAAATTATTACTAACGCAAGTTCGTGGTTATTTTATTCAGGCAGTACTATCACGGTACCTGCTGAAAGAATGGTAATTTTAACTAACATTTTCGTTTTATTAACAAATTGATTTTTCGCTGTATTCAGACGATTTTATGAAATACTTTTAATATTAAAAATTGTATTATATTTTTTTTAATCCAAATACTTTTTTGATATCTATGTATTTATTCTTAAAAATATTCTCTTCAGTGCGTACTATCAACCTTTCAGGAAAATTTTTATTTTCAAATATCCTATTCGATATCGTTACACTTACAAATAAAACAAACCGTGGGGTGGGTCTGGTACGATCCTAGAGGTTCACATGAACTTATAACCCAGTATAATAGTCGGATAAAGGAATACATAAAATAGCCGTTTTTAGGGAGTCCTCAATGACAGCTCCGATTTTGATGATTTTTTTTTTTCAAAATGATTCTTTTTGTATATTATTTAAAATCAGAAACATTTCAGATGGGGGAAATAATCTGTAGGGGGAATAGGCAATGTCACGACTGATATATCAACGCTCTGCCTGAATCGCTAATAATAGAAGTTTGAAATTTAGAGAAGATATTGATTTTATGCTGCGGGTGTCACATAAGAAAGAATTTTTCGAAATGCATCCCCTAAGAGGGTGAAATAAGGGAAAAAGTTTGTATGAAAATATATATAAAATTTGAGTTCACTACTTAACCGATTTTTAAAGTTCTTTCACCTATAGAATGGTACATTATCAGCAAATCAAATGGGCTATATTTTATTTTCAAAACAATTAAGGTTCCGCAGGATGTGACCATAATAAAAAGTTATAAAAAAATAAAATAAAGCAAATACGACCGGCTCGAAACGTCTCGACCAAATGTTACGAAATGCTTTTTGGATCATATTGCCATTAATCGATCAGGAAAAAAAAATGACCACGAACGTACATACGTACACACATATACTTCTTCACCAAAGTGTTATTGCCTTGTTTTGACCATGAAACGTAAAGATATGTTGAAAATTTAGATTTCAAAAATCCGACCCACTACAATAACTTACTATACTGGGAAGTAAATGAAAGATGCCCATATACTTTACTCTTTGCTAGTAACATGGGTTGTTTTAAAATAAGGGTTCCGCATCAAAATAATAAAATCGTAGAAATTGTGAACAAAAGGAGGATAAGTGACGGTTTTAATTTATGTCAAATCTGAATTCACAGAATATCTATCAAAACCATGATTGCTATACCTTAAATACTTGAAATGTTTTAAGTAATAAATAATATTAAAGTTAACGATAAAATACAAATATTTTTATTATTTTTATAGTTATTATTATTCAAATTGTGTAGGTCTGGTTTATAGGTAATGAAGGTTATACAAATACAATTGATATATATGATGCATGTTTATACAATGTATATAGAAATATAAATATTAATTAATCTTACAAAATAGTAATTACACTCTTTTTTTAATTATTTGTCTAATGGATACGTTAGAAATTATTATAATGTGGCGCCCATTTATGTTTTCATTAAGTATACTTAGTCACTTACCTATATTTGCTTAATGTGATAATAATTTTTCTTTCTATTTACAAAAGTATCCGGTTTTTAAAATGGCATAATATCATAAATTCTTTATTGTAATCGATTTTTCAAATAAAATTTATGGGGCTGTTAAAAATATTTATGTAATAATTAAAATACATTAATGTTAGGGAAATTTTCATTTCCGTATTATTTTAATTTCTCAAAAAAAATTATCTTGTTTGAAGTAGTTCGAATCCTTATAATCCATTCTAATAAATCCTAACCAATTCCTACTCCTATTTTTATTTTATTATATATGTTTCCCTATATATGCTTGTTTGCGTGTTACACTTTCACGCACAAACTACGGAATGAATTTGGATGAAACTGTACAATAATATAGCTCATACATCAGAATAACACATGAGGTACAATTTAAAAAAAATTATATTTAGTCTGATAATTCACTGCACCATCTATGAGCGTCATTTTAAACATAAATTAATGATTTCTGTAAAAGTGGTAAACAAGATACATTTCATGGCCATCTGTCTGATATACTCAATGAATTATGATTTTTTTACGTTTAAAAAAAATTTTACATACATTTTACCTGTGTAAAACAACCCCAACCCCTATTTTGAGTGTTATGGAAGAGTGATAAGTGAGATCAAAAGAGGTGAAGGTTATAACGCTGTGGTATTTACCAGTTTTTACGTTGAAATTCATCGAAGCGGGAGAGTATCAAGCTGGTTTTTCTGAGTCTTAATAATTGAGTCTTTGTTACATACAGTCAAAATAGGTTTTAACGTCATTGGTTATAACAACGAAACAATTATAATCTCTATTTAAACACATATATGAATGTATCGGCTATAACTACATCGGATATAGGGACATATCGGCTAGAGCGATCCATATTCATGGAAATATAAGCCAGTCTATCGGCTACAACGACCAAAGCCTGCACATATACTCTGCATCACAAAATTTGCACAGGTTTTACCATTCTAAGTGATATAGCTATATGTACTGTTATAGTAATATCAATTAGAATGTAGAAAAACCGTGCAAATTTTGTGACGATGAGATACATACTTTTGTTACATGAGCATACTTTTTCAATTAAACAAAAACAATTTGGTATATTTTGAACTTTATAAACTTTATTTTGTAACCTTATTAATTCATATGTATCGGTTAGAGCGACCAATTGTCATTGAAATTAATCAGACACAAACGACCAACATGTGTACATATACACACACATATTTCCACTTTAGTACAAAAACGTACGCATCCCTTATAATGACTATCAGTTTTAACGTCCATAATAGCAATCCCTTCAAAGCGTTATAACCGACTTTGAATATACAGCAAGCCGGAAATTAATGGGGAAATTTTGCGGTCAACTATCATGATACCAATACCAAGAGTATAGATACTTAATGTGAAATAACTTAATGAGAAAAATCCTTTTGGAAAACTTCAACTTGTGCTGGACACATCCTATCAATAAATGCAGCCATAAATTCACTTTCAATTTCAATAGAAAAAAAACACTTCAAAACACACACAAAACATATCTTCAATTCCACATTGGAATAAAATATCACAAAAAACCACCGAAGGCAAATCGAATATACATATCTATACCTTTTTTATCTATTATTCGACAGAAATATCATGTGATACACAACTCAACAAGAATCAGGGAGAAAGTGTATGTATGTTTGTATATTATAGTTTTGTTTTGATATTTATAGAATCACTTGATGAGGAACCCGTTGTTGAATAAATGATACACTATTTTTGCACGTTATGACGATTGAAGAAGGAATAAACATCTATTTTCGTGGTATAAACAAACAAATAACCATCGAATATTTTATCAATTTTATATCATTCCAACTCGTAAGTTAATTAGTAGAAATTCCCTTTTTATTCCATTTAATTATGATCTAAGATAATGTTTAAACCTTCTTCACTATTTCATATTTTAATTAGCTTAGTATTTTTTTATATTTTCAAAAGAAATGTCACAAAATTAAAAAATAACGATAATATAATGTAGTTAAAATTATTATAACTCTGACAGAACAGTTTACTACATTAGCTTGGCTGACACCGACTCCAAAAATAACAATAATTTTAACTACATTATATTATCGTTATTTTTTTACTTTTTAGTGCTTATTAATTTGTTTTGAAAAAGTTTATTTTTTGAAGTCGGTTTTACACACTTGTTAATTTGTCACTAAAAAAGAATCATTGAAATCAGTTGGCGTGATATTGAGTTATTCGTCCTCTTATCGTGCGTAGTTACTTAATACAAATTTAAGACTTTTATGGTTTTCTCATGTATGCCGTAGTCAAAACTGGACCAAAATGAAATAAAACCACACGGGAAGCACTAGCTTTCAAATAGATAAAGATTCATCAAAATCAATTGACCCAATCGAAAGTTCTGAGGTAACACACATTAAAAAATACAGTCGAATTGATAACCTCCTTTTTTGTTTGAAATCGATTCAAAATAGCCAACTGTTAATTTATATTAATTTATTTAGAACAACTTCTATATTGTGAAATTTTTTTATATCTCAGTTATGAATCTGAGCTAACGGTTGAAGGTCAAATTCATTTCAATTCCAGCCACTAAAACGCATCTCCCAAAACTATTAGATTCTCAGAATTATCCAAAATAAAAATCCAATAATTTTTTTACATGTTAAATAACGAAAATGCAGGTCTCCGGAAGTAAAATATTCCTGCCCCTCCGTATTGTCGTCGATCGAAAAAGAACAAGTTCGCGTTAATATGACTTTGTTTAGTACATTAAATATTTTCCTCAGGCTACCATAAAAATGAACTGGTGAGAATGAAATTCTAGGTAGGATGCCTTACTTCCTCAACTAATGAGGTATAAAACTTCGAAAAACCTACAATAAAAGACACTACACATTGGACCTACAACGAAATCGTGTACATTATTTCTATCTAGAAGAACCGGGATAGCTGTTCCGTCTTTTGAATGAATATTATAGTTTTTTTTTGTTCACATTAAAAGAACACATAACATTTTATAATATATCCCAATAGAGCTAGTAGATGAAGGAAGACACATCATTATAAATGTATTCAAAGTGTAAATGAGATACCCAGGTGTAACCTGCAGACATTGTATATGTGTGTTCTGTGCTATTCTAATTGCATATTAAATGACGTAAAGATTACATTCTCTGGGTGTGTATCTAGATTCTAGATATCTATGTTATACAGATACACCTATGTGTATAGGTACGGACGTAAATTCTTAACATCAATGAGAATTTTAACTGTCTTACTACGATTCTAAAAGAGAAATACGGTTTGAAGGTGAAGTTTCTCTTTTTCATTTAAAATAAATCTATGGTACTGTAAATGTATCTTCAATCGATTTATTTTTAATATCGCCAACAAAATAGGTAAAATTTACAAAATTTATGAAGAATTTCTAAAGAATTTTAAAGAAATGTTAATTAAACAGCCAATCTGTAACTGTTTTATTTTTTATTTAGATTTTTTTTCATCGTTCTAACCAAAGACGCCGCTTTGATGTCGTAAGCTGATTTAGACAGGGTCTAGGGTCAAGCGTATTATTTGACAATCATTTCGAAACTGATGGAAATTTAACAGATTATTGTTGGAAACTGATAACAACTCTGAAAAAATAATGGGTTGATAAAATTTGTAATGCATAAATTTTTTTTTTAGCTAAATATTTCGATTAAATCGATTTGAAACATCATATATAGACAGTGGTATTCGTAATAAAAGTACTTTACACACAAAGTAATAAGAGTATCTTTCCTCTCTCTCTCTCTCTCTCTTCCTCAGTGGAATATAGTCCATATATGCAATAAACAAAAAAACAAATTAGATCCCGATAAAATCCGTCATTGAGCATGAATAATTTTTGCAGGATCCCGTTTAAAAAATGTTCCTGAACGTAAAAGTGCAGGTTGCCGGTGGGTTACCTGCTGGGATATTGTTTCGAATTTTATCATATAATTGGTGTCAAAATTTACATAAATTCTCTTAAACATTTTTCTCTAATCCCTCCAGTTTTTGAATAAAAATTTCATAAAATTTGAAAAAATGCGATTTTTACGATTTAAATTCCTCAAAAAATGTATAAAAATATCAGATTTTTAATATGTATAAAATTTTTATTTGTAGTGTAAAGCTTACTCAACAACATAAGAGAGATGTTCTCTTAATTGATGAGAGAGCGCGCGGAAAAGCACCCAAAAATAATCATTTTCTGTTCTATGCTAGAAAGATGAGATTTTCGCCAATCGACTCAAAATAAAGTCAAATTAAGCGAAAAGTTCTAAAAATTTCATTTTCCACAACGCACCCCTCATCGGAAGATTGGAAAAACAGTTTTTTCACAACCGGATATTTATTTTATGAACACCTATATCAAAATTTAGTTCGTAGTATCATTATTTTTAACAGTTACAAACTTGGAACTAAACTTAGTATACCTTGATATATTTCATATATACATGGTATAAAAATCGCAATGAAATCGAGGTCAGTCCATACAGAAAATTTGAAAGCGCCATATTGAAAACTCATCTTTTTGACGTGGGTAAATAAAGGAGTGTTGCAAATTTTATATTATTTTTTTTTTTAATTCAAATTAAATTTAATTAAAGTAGGTTTATTTTGTAGATCTTCCGAGAAAGATTGAAAAACTGATTTTTCGTTATCGGCGGAATTTGAAAATCAGAAAATCTGATATTTTCCACATTTAAAACCTCTTCAACATAGAGGAAAATGGGTTAGAATATGAATCGTTTACTGATCCATGAATTCTCTGAATGCATGATAATATTTCAAATTCAATGCAAAAATGATAAAATTGTTTTTTCTTTAAATATATTTAGGATAAATTATCCTACTAATAATTACTAAGCTTTAATATGATGTCTTCAATATGTCCGGTCCATTGAAACTTACGTAAATAGTTTTTGAACTTTGAATAAGATTGACTTTAAGAAGATTTATAAAGACTTTGTTTTGTACTATACATACCGTATGGACTTAGGGTAATAAGCAGGTACACTATTATACATACCTATAACATTAATTATATTACATAATTATGAATTTAAACAACGTTGTATCCATGTTTGATGATAGTAACTATAACTAACCTAAACCTAAAATGTTAAACGTGATGCTCTAACAACATTTACTAGAGTTATACTTGTGTTTCTAGGTAATAACACGGATACTTAGAAGATGTTACAAGATTATTATAAATATTTTAGTTTCATGTCTTCTTATTATATAAATCTGAAGGTAAATTGTCAATTACTTTTGTGTGTAAACCGTAATTGAGATTTCTAACCTAAATACAAAAATTTTCTTAACCTAGAATATTTTATGAAATACATAAACGTGAGGTATCAGATTAAAATATGGGATTTTAATCTGGTTATGAAAATTTGTTGTCTCTTACCATTCTGACTATTTTATCGGATAAGAATTAAGAGATACTTCGAAAATTTTTTTAAAGAATTTGATGAAATTTAAATAACTATAACTATATCATATATTTTTCATAATTGTTAAGCGATATGCTCTGAATTTCGGAGTACGAAAATAATTTTCAAAATTCTATAATAATTTTCGTCTTCAATAATATATTAAATTATTTATTCGTGTCAATTTGATTCTAATTTGAGTTTTTTTTTGTTTCAGGTAAGAAATCACCTAGTTAATCATCATGTCTTCAAACTTATTTGTTCGTCGATCTTTTAAAATGTATACATATACAATAGGTAAACGAACTAATTTTTTTTATCACTTCAGATGAAGAATTCTCACTTCACGAATAGAAAAGTGAAGTTGGTTTTTAAAAAACCTTTCCTAGTGTGAAGCAAGATATGAACATTTAAAATTCCTAATAAACAAGGAGGAAAATGTCCACTAGTGACGTAATACGTGGGTATCGCCATAGAGATGACATATAAAACTTAATTTTGCTAAAAGGAGATGAGCAACCCTTGAATACAATCTTTGATTGCTTTTAACTTCTTTGTTTTTTAATCAATTTTGATTTCCATTTTGAAATTTTGACATGGTACCAAGTCTAGTTTTACATTATTATGGGTAATATGACCAATTAGACATTAGGATTATCCCCTATTCTATACTAAATCGAATATTAAAACTAATTTAATTTAATGTAAAAGTGCGTTTTTCTTAAATTAATTTCGGACATATAAAAGTAATTTCCTCTCCATGGTAGCAATAAATAATTATTGACGGCAGTCAATTGCCACCCGCATATTTCTTTTGTTTATTTTCAAAGATAGAACCACTATTATGGAAAATGACATAACATAAAACATAAATACAATATAACATAAAAAATAAAATATTTTTGTATTTTTCCTAATAAAATACTAAAAATGCAATATTATCGTCGGTTCCCTCATATTCACAGCACAAGTAACATTCTAGACAGACAATAATTATAGTTGTCATGAAGCCATATATATATATATTTATTTATATGTATATAGCGTATAATACATAAGTTTATAATATACTTGACTGACCTCTTCCTTTACCGAGTACAATAACACTTCACATCAGTACTCTACGTCGAACGACCAGACATACAATTGAATGATTGTTATGTCGGCATAGCGAACATATCAGAATGGTGGAATATCAGATCTTAAAAGTTTTCAATCATGTGTTTTTATGCTTATATGTTAGAATTCCGTTTCAAGATAATGGATGACATAATCTTTTTTTGTCAACTTTAAATATGTTTTATATGATTACTTCATTCACTTCTGATTACATATTATATGGTACTAGAGTGATTCGCTGAGTTTAAAAGTAAGGATTGATAAAGATTGCTATCGCTTATCCCCTTTCTATAACACTCGAAATAATGATAAGGATTGTTTTATACAGGCAAAATATATGTATATTGTTCCAGCTAAACATTTTATAAATTAATTTCGAACTGTAACTTTTAACGATTAAAAAAAATTATAACATCATAAAATGTTTTGCTACAGAACCATTTTAGGTTTTGATGTGTGACAAAATGAACACTTGATAACTGTTTTTTTATATTTTTTGCAATATCAAATTTATTTGACATTATTATAAATAGTATGCTTTCAATTGTATCTCGATATTGATATATCGTACATAATATTCTAAAATTTATTGCATACGATAACTATCCTCAAAGTCAGATGTTAAAGAACGAACTTTTTTGATCAATAGTGAAAAGCTTTCTCTCAAATATCATATTCCATTTTATACATACATTTTTGTAAAACTATGTCGAAAGTGCCGAAAAGCATTTCAAGAAAGAATTTTCCAAAACCCACTTTCTCCTTCGCTGTACGATTTTTATTTCATCGATGATAAAAAAGTTACATTTCCTTGAATAGTCGTTATCTCAAAGATTAAATCGTACAGAAAATTAAAAAAATTAAATTGAGCGAAAGATTTTGCTAAATAATTTCAGTATTCATAACACTAGAAAATCTTTTTTTAAACCCATAGACAAAATAGGATAATTTTCTTTGTACTATTTCTAGATACGACTATTATTCACGAAGTTCCAGTCTTTCAAAAACTGGCAAAAAATAAATGAGAATTTGTGCGCTCATTTAAATATTTGAGTTTATATAAAACTTATTTTATCATGTAGCATCCATTAAATTTATCAAATATTAATGGTTCATAACGGACTGCAGTTTGTTTTGCATTTTCGCCACAAGTTAATACTCACTCAGCATGTTTCTGTACAACACTACGTCTAAAACGGATAAATTAAAAATATATTACAATATCATAACATCTAATGATTAAATTAAAATTATACTTATATCTTGGTCATTTTAATTTCTCCCCATACAACGAATTATGAAAATCCCATCAGTGTTGTGAAACCTATTTAGTTTTTAAAGTTGTATATTTTCTGAAATAACGTTATATACTTCTAAAGTTGTGCAGTGACATTTTCTGTTATTAAAATTATATATAAATTTTAAAAAGAACATACTTAATTGAATTATGTTTATTAAACTAAACTTACCACTACTGGCTCTAGTTATAACGTTATAATATTATAACGTTAAAAAGTGTAACGTTTATGTGATATATTGTTATGTTTAAATATTTATTATATGTTTCATTAAATTTTATACATTAGAGAATTGGATGAAGTTTACAGTTTGTTTATGTTGGAAGCATAATTTTAGATCGCGAGAATTTCAGAATTCTGCTTTGAGAAAGCTGTAACACCAACTCTTTTTTAAATTTGGATTTAAAAAAATAGCCCGAAAAGGAACGTTAAGATTTATGAATAGGGTTTTTGAGGAAACATTTCCAGCGTAAGGATATGAGCATAGTACCAATTCCATCCGCGGTATGCCTAAGGTAGCGGTCTCGATTCCCGCCGTCTCAACAAAAATTAATTTAATTAATGGTTGTGATGGGCTGGTGTAGTGCACGGTATATGCATGAAGGAGGTGCACGCAGCCTCTGAAAATAATTGAGGAGCTGATAAATGAAATAGTAAGAGGGCAAGGTGGTAAAACACATATATGGTATCACAATGGGCTCTATAGCCTAAGTGTATCCTTCGTGGATAGCCAATATAACCTAACCCAACCTTTTTGTTTTGATAAACTTTTGGATGAATTAAAATATGAAGATAAACAATTTATTATTAAATCAAAACATTGAAACTATTGGGAAACTCACTAATACGTCCAGTATTTAATCTGTCAAGCAGTTTTAATCTTAATAAAAGCAGCAGTGGCGATGGAATGACTTGACCATTAAAAGATTGGTCTACTTTTTAGGCAGTTCATTCATTTATTTGTACAGTGTTATTGTAAATAACTATGTTTTCCTCATATCCTTCTATTTGTTTAACGTTTTCTGAAACTTGTTGTTATAAAGTTAAGAACAGTATTTCTTTAGTCCATTCTGTACAAAATAAATATATAATATATGGAAATAAATAATATACAGTAAAATGAATATAATTTGTATAATATATAAATAAACTCTATATTCTAACACAAATAAGTAATGAAATGTCCTCCTATATATTCAGTATATAAAATATTTTATTAAGGTAGTTGTTGTGTTATGAGCGTAGTGTCAGAAAAGTCGATTGACAGATAAGAGCATCGAAGAGATTGTGTTTCTAAATTTTTTTTAGTTTTTAGTTTAAAACAAGAGAAAAAAAACAACCATGTATAGACAGTGTTGATTACTGTCACATTACACATTCATACATGTCACACATATATAACTGATATAGCCAGCCATACATACTATACAATTTGCGCATAATTTGCGTTCTCACGGGTAAACAGTGATGTTTACAAAAAAATGTTTCAAACAAAAGTTGTTTATTTTTTTATAAGGAATATTCTTTACATTTAAACTTTTGTTTTATCTCTAACGGTTTACAAGATGGATCCTACGGACCCAAGACCCAATTGACCTATGTTGCTCATTTCCGAACTCGACCTCACTTTTTTCGTCTTAAGCACACTATAAAAATTTCAGCTTGATATTTCGTTTCGTTTTTGAGTAATCGTGATGACAGACGGACAGACGACAGACAGACAGACAGACAGACAAACGGAAATGGACTAATTAGGTGATTCTATGAACACCTAAACCAAAATTTTTTTCGTAGCATCAATATTTTTAAGCGTTACAAATTTGGGACTAAACTTAATATACTATGTACATGGTATAACTAGCTCTTTATTGATGTATTTGTTCTAAGTACAAGAAAGAAAACAAAAATTACTGACCTTTTCATTTTTGAGATAATAAGTTAAAAATTTATTAAAAATGTACCAGTCTACCAAGGTGAACAGAAACAACTGTAGTTGAGTATTATGTGTTGTAACAGAAACAACTATAGTAAAGTACAGTAAAAAATTACAGTATTGTGTGTATAAAGCGAGGACACTTCACGAGTACAGGCTTAGGCAAAAATTATCTTTAAGCTCATCTACTCTTTTCGCGCATATAATTCACAACTTGTTGACAATATTGTAGCATGACAAACTACCTTAACAAATAAATACACGATGCAATGGCATCCATACATTGCACGGGCTTGATAAATTAACTAACAAGGGAATCACTGAATAATATAAACACAAATATTAATTTATAATATTACTACTAACTAAACTATAGATGGTATAATATTGGTTAGTTTTAGAATCATTTACCGTGTATATTACTATTAAATAATCATATTAGCTAATAATATTTATTATACAGTGTTGGAATTCAAAGTTTTACTTATTATACTTTATCAAATTTACAAAATTTAAAAATAAAAATCTCATTTAAGTAGGTCATTTTGTCTTAAATCATTTTATCTTGTTAAAAATTATTGAATTTTTTGGCGAAAAAGCTGGTACGTAATATATTTAAAAATCACAAAGACAGAAATTCTACTTTTGGATTTTTTGGAGTTTAGATCAACATTAATACGTAATAAACAAAATCACTTACAATATCTTAAAAACTACTGAACCAATTTTGATGAAACAGCCATGGGACAACCTGGAGTTTTTTCTTTCAAAAAAAATTTCAAAGTTGGTCCAAGTTTGGTGGAGATATCGGTGAACAACCCTTAAAAAAATGCATACATACATTCGAACATAGAACCTCCTAGAAGAAGATTTAGAGAGTCAAGCGTAAAAAAAATATGTAGTAATTTTTTTGATGGTGGAAACGCAGGGGCATCAATATAAATCCATATCTTTGAATACGGTCGTTGTCTGATGTCGAATTTGCCCAATTTCGCATACAAATGTAAAACTAGACTTTATTACATGACAAGATTTGAAAGGGAAATTAAAATTGATAAAAAACGACGAAGTTAGAAGCATTCAAAGATTTTTGCCCATCTCCTTTTAGCAAAACATAGTTTTATATGTTTTTTATATGTATCTCTGTGGTGATATCGGACAATGGCATGACTAACCTGTATTTTCCTCTTTGTTTAATTAGGAATTTTAAACGTTCATATTTTTCGTGTTTCTATTATTGTTACTATTTTTTATAATTGTTAAACAGTATTTTATTTTCCTACCCTGTATAAAAAAGGTACATTTACAATCACATTTATTTTAATTATGGTTTTATCTGACTCACTTTTATATACAAGAATTGGTAATTTAATTTAGATTTAATTTTATTAATTTAGATTGGAGAATATGATTAAGTTAATAATAATAAAAACATTTTTTTTATATTTATTTTATAAACAACATATTAAATATAGACATAGTTGTCATATTATTACAGTCTGTGTAAATAAACATATAAATAAAACACTTGTTTATTTTATTAATTATTATTAAAATGTAGACTAATTTATTATATTATTTTTAATTAGTCAATGACATGTGGCGCTTTTATAAATTTTAATTTATTTTTACATATACTTTGTATGTGATATGTGTATTAATTTAGAAGAATCAGGTTTATGTTAATCAAAATATTTGAATCAATTGAATCGAGTATGCTAATAAGAATTTAAATTAAACGTACATATAATCTAACTTTCCGATTTTCGTGTTTATTTGTCTGTCGTACATGTTAAAGACATTCAGTGACAACACTATGGACGTAGAAAACAGTTCGGACGATTTTTCCGAAAGTGAGAACTCGTTGTGTACTTTTTTTTGTATTAAAAGGTGATTACCATTTTATCAATCTATGGGAGTGAAAGAGTACGGTAAACTAATATATTAATTCTCTTTCTAAATGTTTAAACACTAAGAGACGATATAAGATCGATCTCCACCCATCTAATAACCAGGTGAGGCATCAAAACAGTACCCCGAAGCGATCTTTTGAGCTTGCTGAACAGCCAGAAGTCGCACGGCGCCAGATCAGATGAATACGGTGGTTGCGGAACGATGTGTTGAGTTTTTGAAATTATCACGAATTATGAGTGCAGTATGGGATGGTACATTATCGTGGTGTAAAAACCATGAATTGTCTTTCCACAATTCCGGCCTTTTTAAGCGAATAGTGTTACGCAAATGACGCATAACGTTCAAATAATATTCCTTGTTGACTGTTTGGCCGAGCGGAAGGAATTCACAATGAACAACAAACTCGCGCAGTTTAAATTCAAATGTCACCTTATTTTTTTAACACATTATTATTTTTTATGAAATTTTATTGATTTTTAAACACTCCTATTATAGTTTTTCTATCGCAAAGTGTACAATGCCAATTTTTAATTAAATTAATTTTTATCAATTTTTTTTTAGGCAAGCCTCAATTATTATTTTCGTACTTACATTACCTTTCTTCTGATATCAATTTGAATTTGTTATCTTTTCGATAGAAAAACTATAATAAGAGCTTTCAAAAATCAATAAAATTTCATAAAAAATATGTCTCACCTGGTTATCAAATGATTCACTTTATCAAATTTCCATGATTTTTTTACCATGGTAACATTAAAAATTAAAAGTTTCTAAGTTGATACACGTTGATATCAATGGTAATTAAAGTTTATGTCAGTTCTAAGCGCTATTCATATATTTTCAGTTACTAGCATACTTCTTATTCTGTTTTTCAGGTTTCTTACAATTATAAAACTATTGAAATAGGTTTAGAAACTATTTAAATCAATAATTTTCGTAATAGGTTACAAATAATAAACTTTTTTAAACAAAAACACAATCTAATTGAAAAGCTTCTTACTTAAAATGGTTAAATCAATTTTACTTAATAATAGAAAATTATATTTGCAAGGTATAAAAATACGATCGTTATATTATTATATATTAATCAATTTCGTTGAGTGACTATTTTCTAACGATTACGATAATTTTCTTAATATGTTTACAAGTAGGACACGGCATAACGTAATTTATCAAAGCTGTTTTTATGAATTATACCTTCCTGCAAAATATTTCAATTCTATCCTATATTTATTGTATTTCACCTGTAACTTATTTTCTTTTTCTTCGTTCATAAACTATTTATTATTAGATACAATTCTCCCTCACACTCTTTTCAATATTCCACAAGGTGAACTCAATATTGTACAAAGTGAGCCAAAATGTACTTGCTAATCGATGTTAAGATAGTCATATCTCATATACACTGCGAACTCACTTTTATTGCATCAATAAACAAAAGTGACCTGCAAATAACACAGCACATTTTCCCTACTATTTGCAGAAGTGAACATCTTTCAACTTGGCTTGTTCGTCGATCTAGAATCATAACTTAATTAGAAAATAGTTACTTGAAGAATTTGTTTTCCTTTTAAAATGCAAATATATTTTCGATTCAAGAAAATAATTATCTCAATCACTTCAGTAATTATCATTTATTATCTGTACCAAAATTTGATTTCTCTAGAATACATAATTCCAAGCGTTACAAAATTTTCGATATAATTTAACAATATTCTTGAACTTGTGTAAATTCTATAATCTGTACATTATGTTGAGTGTAATACATATTAAAGTCAAAGACCTTTTCTGTCTCAAATTACCAGTTTCAATCAAGTTTAATTATTAAACTTTAATTTTAAATTGCATTAAATAAAAGAACTGCATATTTATTGTTTTCATTATCGTTTAATTATTAAATAATTGAAATCAATCATATTATTTACGATCTTACGATATAACGATATTCGTTTATATGTTATGGATATGGTCCCCAAACTGTACTTATAAAAGAAATTATATAATTAAAATCACTATGCAGCCACTTAAAAACAATCATAAAACGTTTTCAAGTGCATTCAATTATTTATATTTATTTTGATTTAAAGTTGACTTACGAATGATTTATTTAAAAAGTTAAACACGTACCAAAAGTTAACACTTAACATATTGTCACGATTTGAGACCGTTAAAGTGTTCTCAGTTAGAAATATTAACTGTTAAGTTATACAGTCGATAAAACAGTATTGAGATAACATAGTTATTGCAAGAATTTGAAAGGTAATTTAACGGAGAGTATTCTTAGCTATGTTTAAAGTGCGAGATCAAAAGATTCCATTCTCGAAAAGACTAAAAAATTGTCGATGATCTTAAAAATCGATTCAGTTTGGAAAAGACATGACGTATAATTTTGACATGTAAATAATTACTATGGAAATGAATGGTCAAATAAACCTGGCTCAATTCATTTTGAAAAGTGAAATGGTAAAATAATTAGCATAGGTAATTCAAAACAATAATTCAAAATAACAAACTCAACTCAAATATTTTAATTTCAATTAAAATATTTCCAAAAATTTGTCCCAAATAATGATAGCTCAAGTATCCTTTTCATTTCATATGATGTCCTTGGTCATCACTTTGATAATGATTTAAGAAGGAGTATTTTTAAGTTTAAAGTGTATATCTATGCGTCTGTTTGTTTCTCAGTGACATCAAAACTCTTAAACAGTCGAACCCACTTGATTGAGAACATTTTATAGCATAAGTTTTCAAAAATCGGTTTACAAGGAGTAAATAGCATTTGTCGGGGTTTTTTTTAAATTTTGTAAATTTCACTTGTTTTTTATACTCTTTACGTGAGCTAGTTTTTGTATTTCGTAGACATATTGTTGTCTAGTAAGCTAATCAGACATTTTTTATAAACATTTATTCAAAATGTTTAACGTGATTACCACGTTATGCTTTTTCATTCATCATAATTTTTTTTACAACGACTTTCAGTTTACACAAATAAAATATAAAAGAAATAATTATATAATGGTTAGATTATGTTTTATTTATTAACATTTGGTGGTAATTTAGCATCATCATCAGCATATCGTAGCAGAATAAATTCGAATTACAGACAGACATACATACATACATACATACGTATATATCTCAACAGTCTATAGTGTCTACACAATGTTTTTGCAATTTAAAGTATAAAAAGAAACGAACCATATTAATTTTTAGTATCATCATTTACATATAAACGTAAAACATATACACCGTGTTCTGTTATTGACTGCAGAAACCCGGCTTACCAAAATAAGCTCATCTAGAGCAACAAAAAAGTTTCTTTCCAAATTTGGATCTGAGGCCTAATTTGGGAGATACGGGTATGGCAAAAATTGATTTTGTTCATTCACTGACTATCATTCGATAACCAGTAGCCAATAATAATTAGTAGATATTAGTAAATTTCACTTAATAATGGAAGGGATTTTTTAAAAAAGTATACAATTATTTAATTGGATTTGGTCAAATCTCACTTTTTATATTTTTATTATATTATTGCGAAAAAACATTAGATTATTAGTAAATAAACAAATTACGCCACAATGGGCGTGATTTGTTTGTTTACGTCCAATGATATAATGTAAAATCAGAATTGTTATTATTGTCTCACACAGTGGTGGATTTACACTAGGGGCAGTCGGGGCTAGTGCCCAGGGCGGCAAATTTTCTAGGGCGGCAAAATTTGGAAAGTGAAAAAATATTTTCAATACAATATATAATTAACTAATTCTTTTAAATAAACATTTTATTTTTCAAGAAATATAATTTATGCATTATGTATCAAATCAAAATTTTGTATATTATTATAATATAGGAAATTTAAGTGAAAACTATTAAAATAGTTTAATCAATTTATTTCCATAAAGGTTTGCACAAATAAAATTTGATATTTTTATTTTCTGGAATTGATAAATTCCAGAAATATAGTTTTTTTGAAGAATTAAAAATATTTTCAAATTATACAAATTATACTATGTCTTTTTGATAACAGAAACTTAAATTGATCAATGAATTTTCCTAAAATTGGAGAATTATCCAATAACACTAATTAATTTAAATTTAAAAGAACAGTAATAAATAATATGTAATACATAATAAATTTTCTGCAATTAATTAGTTATTCTATTTTTTTTAAAATAAGATATCAAAACTATTAAAATAAAATTTCAGTCATAGGGCGGCATTTTCTTCAGTGCCCCAGGGCGGCAGAAATTTAAATCCGGCCCTGGTCTCACAAAAATATAATAAAAAAAACTTTTAACAAAAAGAAAAACTTTTTCAAAACAAATTAATATGCACTAAAAAGTATAAAAATAACGATAATATAATGTAGTTAAAATTATTGTTGTATTTGGAGTCGGTGTCTGCCAAGGAAACAACTCTGACAGAACAGTTTGCTATATTAGCTTGGCTGACACTGACTCCAAATATAACAATAATTTTAACTACATTATATTATCGTTATTTTTTTACTTTTTAGTGCATATTAATTTGTTTTGGAAAAGTTTGTCTTTTGAAGTCGGTTTTCTTTTTGTTAAAAGTTTTTTTATTTTGTGATTTTTAATGAATTTGAAGTACACTTACTAATTTATCACTATAAAAAGAATCATCAAAATCTTTTGGCGTGATATTGAGTTATTCGTCCTCTTATCGTGCATACTTAATGCAAATTTAAGACTTTTATAGTTTTCTCATGGATGCCGTGGTCAGAAATGGACTAAATTGCAATGGGACCACTCGGGAAGCATCAGCTTTCAAATAGATAAAGAATCATTTAATAATATTATTTTCTACTTAGAATCAGATTAGACAATTTATAAATTGTCATAATTGAACAATCCACTTAAAATTTATTATATCCATGTGAAAATTTATAATCATTATTTTAATTTCCTTTCAGTTGTATATTATATACGTATTATATAAATACATTCTCACTTAGTTTTATATATGTATATATATTTCTTTTTTTTATTTGTATATATGAAAAACTTTTATAAAACGTTAAAAATATATATATGATGAAAAGCTTTATACTTTAAATACACTTTTTTGTACTATCGTTTTTTTTTTTTGTATTTTGTATTTTATATTATTATTTTATGAATAATTTTTATGTAAGGAGAGAAAATTCATATACACATTTAGTGTGTAGAAGTTTAAACCAAGATACATACAAATATAGATGTAGGAAAAATAATACTTTGTGCGATATCATAGAATGAATAAGACTTATCATCAAATGAACTCGAATTTTTGTATTTTGAACATGCTTTTATTAACTTAATCTATAAGTATGTATATATGAATGTGATGGAATCTTTCAACGGAATTTTCCCCAACTTGTAATTTCCACTCTTATCAAGGTTCGATGAAAATACATTAATTTACTGGCCAGGAAAGTCAGGATAATATTAAGGACGTACCCAAAAAATCACGTTTTCTTAGGATCATCTTTAAATCGTGTATATGCATTCTCTTTAATGCCCTTTATAAGCAAATAAATTTTTTAATACCCCTTCCGGTGTTAAATTTATAAATTTGAGATGTTAAAGTTTGCGTTTTTAACATATAAATCCTATATTGAAGTGTTTTTAAAGGTATGCTTTATTATATAACAAGGCTTATTTTCATAAGCTAAAGGAAAACTTATATTCATTAGTTAAAAAAATGACACATATTTTCCTATAAAGAAAATATAACAAGCGGCATTCGTTTTCCCATAAAATACATTTAAAGAAATGGAATGAATGGCATTTGTGCAGAAAGTAAGTTTTTCTTCCAAAGTGCTTTTGCTCTAAATCTTTAGGGAAAATTTTCAAAAAATTTGGTATATATCGTCAACCCTGGTAGCTGAGTTGGTTAAGACGTAACCAATTCCGTCCGCGGGTAGCGGGTTAAATTCCCCCCTTCACAACAAAAATTAATTTAATTAATAGTTGTGATGGGCTGGTGTAGTGCATGGTATATGCATGAAGGAGGTGCACTCAGCCTCTGAAAATAATTGAGGAGCTGATTAATGAAATTATCAGCGGAGAAGGTGGTATGATAACACATATGGAATCACAATGGGCTCCATAGCTTAAGTGTGTTCTTCGTGGAAAGCCAATATAACCTAACCTAACCTATGATATATATCGAAAAACTCATCAAGTTCTTACAGAATTCACCGTTAAAATTTGAAACGTAAGTCTGAAGTCTGAAATATTTGCATACACTCATTTTTTTGGGAACGTCCTTAATAATACTTAATAATATTATCTTGAAATATTAATATATTATCAGTGGTCACATAGTGATAGATTCAGTTCCATCCGCCCGATTCATTGGATTCAGTAGCGAAAAATGTTATCGGCTCTTAATGAACTGTTTAATACCTATATGTCTTTATCGTGATTGTAGCTTGTTTTTAGGGCAGCGTAGTAGAATAATAACTAAAATAAGGTATATGAGATGATTTTTTAAACACCAAATGTGGTGGTTTGAGTTTGGTAACATCATCACTTGATTTCCATTTTTAACGAGTAAATTTAATAAAATTTTTTTCGTAAATTTTTTTTTTGTTGAGTGTAAAAATGAAAAATGAAATCTGTGAATAAATCTAAAATAAAAATGTATTAAAAATATTTCATTTCACTAAAGAAAATATGATTAAGAATGGGAAAATTTTAACGATTATTTTACTTAAATAATTATTACAATGCGATTTTTCCAATAGAGATTATTTGTTTTTTTAAATGTTTTGGAAGCAAAATTTTAAATGCCTGAAATGTCCGTAGAAGTAATTTGATTGAAGAATCGCCATCTTTTCGTAAACATCACTTTTTATCTGCGAGTGAACAAATTAGGCCTTTTGGTGTCCATTTTCTTCAAAACTATATTGGAAGTTAAAAATTTGCAAGTAGCTTTAACTAGTGGTCTCGCGAAAGATTTTCGAAAGAGGAAAAAAATTCTACAAAATACTTTGGAAAATTTTCGAAAACTATATAAATGGAAAACTACCTAAAAATCGTCATTGTTGTGTTGGCGTTTTAAACTCTTCTAATTTATCAAAAATAATGCAAGCACTGACATTCAACACTTTCTTTACAGGGTATTTCAACAATTAACTCAGTTTTCACTTGTTTTATTTTATTTTTAACCGATTTCAAACAAAAAAGGAGGAGGTTATCAATTCAACTGCATTTTTTGATGATTGTTTATCTATTTGAAAGCTGGTGCTTCCCGTGTGGTCCCATTACATTTTAGCCCAGTTCTGACAACGGCATCCATGAGAAAACCATAAAGTCTTAAATTTGCATTAAGACACGACAAGAAGACGAATAACTCAATATTACGCCAACCGTTTTCGATGATTTTTTTTTTAGTAAAAAATTAGTTAGTGCACTTCAGATTCACTAAAAATCACAAAATAAAAAAAACATTAAACAAAAAGAAAACCGACTTCAAAATACAAACTTATCCAAAACAAATTAATATGCACTAAAAAGTAAAAAAATAACGATAATATAATAGTTAAAATGTTTGTTATTTTTGGAGTCGGTGTCAGCCAAGCTAATGTAGCAAACTGTTCTGTCAGTGTTGTTTCCTTGGCTGACACCGACTCCAAAAATAACAACAATTTTAAGTACATTATATTATCGTTATTTTTTTACTTTTTAGTGCATATTAATTTGTTTTGGAAAAGTTTTTCTTTTGAAGTCGGTTTTATATGGTCACATTACCTAAATTTGAAAAAATTTCAGATGATTCAAATTCTACAAAACAAATCAGGGTCAAAAAATGTCAGGGACTTTCGTGAGGAAAAGGAAATTTTATCATTTTCATATCATAGATCGAAAAGAAATTTTTTAAAGGGGAACTCTCTCTATTTACTATATGTTCACAGATAATTTTTTGTAGATACACAATACATGTTAAATTTGATAAATTGAAGTGAGAAAATTTCACATATTATATATACACGACAAATATTATTTGTGTTTTTGTAAAGGACGATATGAAAAATGATAATGGTTTTTCATTTGTATTTATATATATAATTTAAAGTTTTTCACTTAGTTTACTCGTTGTGTGTCTCTGACAAAGTATTACAAAAGTTTTTATTTTTATCTTATTTTTGTTTAACATTGTTCAAAGTTAAGAAACGAATTCTTTTTCGAGTTAATTATGTAAAAAGTACAAAATCTTTTCAATTTGTTTTTTATTTTTTTTCGTTGTTACACATTTTTAATTCGATTTGAATAATTCTTTTATTTGAATTTTTTTTATTTTGATTAAATTAAAGTTTATACAGAAGAAAAATTCCTTCATTAAAAGTATTATTAAGAATTTTCTATTCATTTTGGGGTATATTAAATTAACTTAACGTTAAAAAATTTTGTTTAAAATGTATAGGACTTGTATTTAAAGTTGAGGAAAAATTCTTGTATTTGTAACTATGTTTTAATGTATTTTATATACTTTTGTATTATTAAAAGGGTAAGATGTAATCCAACGTTCCTTGATTAATTCTGTAGTTTCTTTCCAGATATTGCTAAAGGCTGATTGCTAAAGTGGTTTTTTTTTCGAATATTTTTAAAAAAACATTTTCTTGCTAAGAAAGTAAGATTTTTGATTGTATTCTTTCCAAGTATAGATTAGCGAAATATAAGTGGGGAACTGAAGTATCATATACTCCGAGTCATTAGAAATAACAATTTCTGGATACTTAGGGTAGTAGATGCATTCGGTTAAATTCCAATTGATCTTGGTCGAAACGGTGCCAAAACATCACCATCAAAAGAACTAATTACAAAAACGACTCGGTGCTAAAAAATTGCGGCAAGTGTTTCCTCGATTAGGATACGAACATTGGAAAATCGTTTGAGTGACTACAATTAGAGGGCTACCACAAAGACCAAAAAATCCGCAGACCCCTGCTAACGCGATCCCATTAAAGACATGGCCAACCCGCCAATCTATAAGTGAACGCAACCTCAGGGTTACCGCAAGGAACAAAAAATCCAACGACCCGTTCATTATATATAATATAATGATTTAGTTGAAAATATCTAATTCAATAGGGGGAAGGTGATAGACTAGGAGTGATTTCGAACAGTTTTTTATATGTTTTTGGTTAACATCATAATTGACTTTTAAACGACTCAAAAATACCATCAATTTTCCCCTTTCATACAAAGAACTTATGCTACATTGGTCTTGTTCCTCGAAGTCCTTAGTTTCCCAAATCAAATGGTCTGATGCTATGTGAAGATTCTGTACATGAAAATATTCTTAAATACCTTTTCTGTTGTTTATTTGGTGTAAAAAACGTTTTTGAATACACGGTACTGTGTGTGAAACTGTATCACTAATGTATTAAAAATAAATTGTGTTAACACTATATATACAGAGTGTTAAGGTAAAAATAATACAGAAAGTTATATAGAAATTATTCTTTCAACAATTCGCCAGATTTTATTAACACTATTGATCCAAGGTGTTAATCCTTGTATTTTATTTATCAAATTCTAAGAAAAATTAATAAGAAATAAAATTAAATATTCAAAATAAACGTTCAATTCAAACATTTGTTAATAATTCATATTCCCGAAGCGATGCGTAAAGAATAAATCGCAGGGGAAGCAGGTTAAGGAAATTATAAAGAAATCATCCAACTAGCAAACGAGTGACGAAGCGAGAACTTATAAAAAATTCCATCCCAATCAATATGTTTATCTTAAAATTATCTTTTATTTAAAAATTTTTAATAACTTCGTTTTTTTTATTTTTGTTTCCCGTACATCTTGTACTAGTATATCTACATGATACCAACATATAAAATAATAATAATTTTATGCACTTTTATATTTAGAGTTGGAAGTCGTGGCACACTTCGTCAAGGGAGTTTGAGTTTAGGGAGATTGTAGGCAAATAGTAGTCATACCTTTGTATGGCCAACGCAAAAGTAGTTTATTATAAGTTTATGGTTATCCTTTATGGTTTTTATATAGTCATAATATTTTTAACATTTTTTTTATATATATATTTATTTATACACGAGTAAGTTTCTTCCGCAATAATTCATAATTTTATGACTGAACATGATTAATATTCAAAGATCATGTTCTCGAGTTGATCTTAGGTGGCATTTAAACATCTAAATCATTTTCTAATTACGCAATAAAAAAGTCATTTTATAACTGCTTTAAAAATTGTTTGAAGCTAATCGATGCCCAAGCGCTACGCTTGATAGTTACAAATCTATAACCCAGGACATAAACCTGTCTATGCCGAGCTATAAGCGCCTGTGACTGAATTTTAAGTGCCTGCCTGGACAGCGTCTAGTCATCTTAGTGATTGAAAACAAGGGAAATTATTCAATTGATTGAAAACAAAAGACAGTCTGATGCGCAGTACAAGATACGCAACAACCGACTCGTCCAGGTAAGCGCCTTTTTTCCTGCTATAATTTCCACTCAAGTTTTACGTCCTTAATAGATATGTTTTTGTCTAAGAGCCTTTATTATCCAAATATTATAAAGTCCTCTAGATGTCATAGACACAAAGGAGAAGCTTCTTCCAAAAATATTGCCTATGTACTCCGTGTCAAAAAAAAAAAAAAAAAACAAAAAAAAACACACGGTTTTGCAAAGAGTATACAGGGTGTCCCATTTTAATCTATTCACTTTAAATTAGAAAGTTGATCTTCATTAAAAGTTAACATTTTTTATTTAAAACATTTTTTTCGAAAATCGTATGCTTTTGGAAGAAATGCCACTAAAAATATGTTATTATTGCATTGAATCGAAAGAAAATACGCTTTTTAATTTGAGTTTTCCTGCATTTTCTTCTTAATTCCCTCATGCGAATATTTTGCAAGATAATCTCCAGAAAGCATACATTATCACCAGTTTTTGAATTTAATAATTTCTCAAATTAGTATAATCAATCACCTGGAAGCATTCATTAAAGCCTATTTTTTGACTTTTTAATAATTTCTCAAATTTGCAGGGGTATAAAGTAAAGATTCCACTTTTCTATATATATATCATGAAGTTTGAAATCACATAGACATTTGCTAGATCAGAAGCAAGGAAGTTTTCTCGGTTTTCCTGAATTCCTCGGTACTTTAATTACCGAGCCACAGAAAAGTAACTGTAATAGTTTTTAGAAATAATTTAAGAAAAATAAACATTTGATAAAATCACAGACATTTTAATGTAAATTTGAAATTAAATCCGTTTTATTTAAATAGAAAACAACACCTTCCTAATTTATTTAACAAACAAGAATCGCTTAATTACAAACACAACAAGATTATAAAAAACTGTCTGGTAGTCTGGGTAGCTAAGCTGTTTAAGAAGCGTTTAGTAGTTTGTTGTAGTTATATAATTTTTGTGTATTTGTATGAATAAATAATTACAAAATATGATAATTTTCACAACTATTCTCTATGTTGGTGTTTTTATTTCTTTCTGTAAATTCATTATAGATGAGTTACGTTATGTTTTTATAATGTTATTTTGCATTTTAAATATACTACAAATATGTAGTCATAAGTTAATGCAACGAACGTTTCAACAAATACACTTCCAAATATAGTACTAGCTTGATACCCGCCCGTTTCACTGGGGTTAAAAGTAAAAAACACCGCTTTATAGCCACCACCTTTCTTGATGTGCACAGTTTTCAATTTTGTTAAATATAAAAAAATTTTAATAAAAAATACTTTTTAAAGAACAAGCTTTTATTGTACTAAAAAGTAGAAAATAATTTTATCTATAAGTCACTCATACCCAACTATTTGTAAAAGCTTGAGGCGGTTAATTTAAAATATCAAAAGTGAATCGGAACGCCTCATCTACTCCACATGCCTAATTACTTTTCGATTCATCCTTGATATTAAGCGCCTCAAGCTTTTACAAATAGTCGGGTATGAGTGACTTATAGATCAAATTATTTTCTACATTTTAGTACAATAAAAGCTTGTCCCTTAAGGATGTTCCAGCATGGTATTTGCAGTTTCTATGTTAAAGCAATGGTACAATTTTTTTTTCGACAGAATTTAACGAAAAATTAAATTTAAGAATTTAATAATGCTTACTATTAATTCCCAAAGTTTCAGAAATTTTGACCGTTTAAAATGGGAAATAATTATGCCAACGTCCCAATTTCGATCAATTTACGTCAAAATTAATATCTCGAAAGTGAAAATTAATTTCTAAATTTTTTTTTTAGAATTGTATTGTATAAACATTTTTTTCTACTTTTTCTTCAATATATAATAATATCATAAAAAATAGTTGGAGAGACCGGACATTTTACATGCTTTAAATGGGACATGAACCTCAAAATCGCGAACTTTGTCTTTAAATATCTCGCGATCTAAACGGTCAAAAATTATGAAATTTTAGAAATTCATAAATAAAGCTATTATAAACCCGAGAAAAAAAATTCGGCCAAATCTGTCGAAAAGTGATTTCATGCTGGTACTACCTTAAAAAGTATTTTTTATTAAAATTTTTGATTTATATGAAATATTTGTCCTCCAAACTTAATGTGCATGCAAACTAAAAATGCTCAATCGGTTGAAGATATCTACTTCAAAATTGAGTTCAAAGAATCCACCGTTACATACAATACATTGCAAGTTATATAGAAGCTTTTAAAATAGTCATAATTCATTGAGTATAATAGTTGGCAATGAATTGTTTGACTTTTACTACTATCAATTTTTACCGAATACTTTAATTTATGGTTCAAAATGATGATTATAGATCTGCTCCATCTATAATCATCCTTTTGAACCATAAATTAAAGATTTTTGTAAAAAATTAAAATAGTAAATGTCAGATTAAATTTAATTTTTTTTTTTAATAAATCTTTATAAATTATAGTTCATGTGTTATTCTGATATATCAGCTATATTGCTGTACAGTTTCATTAAAAACCATTCGCTAGTTTTAGCGTAAAAGCGTAACAAACAAACATTCAAGCATACTTACTTTCACATTTATAATATATAGGGATAGGGATTTAGAGAAAATATTATAAACCTCAAATTTAAGTTGTTGTGTTTCGAATTATTACACTACTAAATCATAAAATATTTTCTGAGAATAGTTTTTTTAATGTTTATAATCTTGGATTAAATATTATTACCCAAAACTTAAAAATTATTATTTTTAAATTTTAGACAACTTTTTCCAATTTTTGCTGGGTGTATTCTAATGCTTAAATGAAATAATTTATAGTATTGGCGCTGGGAAGTATACTAACAGTTGTTTAATATTTTATAATAAACTAGCTGTAACCCGCTACACTTCGCTGTGGGATATTTAATGTGGTTGCATTGAAATAGATGTGAAGAATCTAGTTAATTTTATGAAATTTGATAAATCCCCGTTAAAAAGAGTTCACAACTTTAAAAGGGAAAACTGATTTTCATGTATAGAAAGGTGCAAGTCGTGTAATATTGAATATTTTGGTTATTATATTATAATTTCCGTTGCTATTATATTTTTATTTTTAAGTATACTGCATAAGGTATGTTGCAATCTTCTTCATAGAAATACTGATTCCAAAAATATTATTTTTAGATAATTTATTTTACTAATTATTATTATTAGTTTATTTATTATTATTAGGTAAAAGTAAGTTTCAATATGTTGATCAAATATGATGAAAAACGTTCTTTTACGCTTTTGGTAAAACACTATGTTTTTTTTTTCATACATATTATTTTATGATATTCTGTTCTAAATATTTATGTTATATGCAGTTAAAATACATAATTATAAATAGACGATACAGAAAACCCGTTAAATAATATTAAATTTAAAATTTAAGAAAGCCTTTAAAGCCAAGCCATTTATAACGCCGTGAAGTGGAAAGCCTGGAAATCTCCTGACAGTTGAACAAATTTTCTTGAATAACAGTTAAGAATACAGCTTTAGTATTATTCTGAAAAATTAATTTATTAATTTTAGAAATCAAATACTTATTTTATTCTTTCAAGAATTTAATTTAAGCTACTTTTGCTTCTTACTGTATCAATTATAATTGTAATATTAGTTTAAAAAAGACATACTTCTGATTTAGTATTCAACCTAATATGTGCGTTTCTACATTTGGTTTGATCAGGATATTTATTATGACATAACATAAAATTTCCTTGTACTTAAAATTATTTTTATCAGTTTAACTTCTGATACCTCACTTCCATTAATAACTTACTGATAACTCACTTCCACATTTTTTTAAATGGAAAAACATAAAATACTCAACTATGTTTATCAGACTCGGTGATCATTTTACTGTAGCAGATAGTATATATATATATATATATATATATATATATATATATATATATATATATATATATATATATATATATATATATATATATATATATTAATATAGCATGCGTCAATATCTTCAATCGATTTCTCAATATAAACATTGTAGTTAATAATAGATCGAAGGGTAAATTTTTGATGAAACAATCTAAAATATCAGTTTTTTATATTTTCTTACATCAGATATCGTTCATCGGATATTCATCAAATTTGTATATATATATATATATGATTTAACGTTTTTATATATTTTCTTAAAACATTATTGATAGATAAATCATTTTTTTAATATATTTTCAAATAATTCTTTCATTATAAACAGTTTAAAAAACATTTATTTTTCTTTTTGTATAAAAATATGTTTTGATAATATGAAAACACATTGCATGTGCACACAAGGTAAAAATAGAAAAAAGAATAAATTGTATTTTATATTGACTGCACACTCTCATTGTGGATTTTTATTGATGAATTAAATATAGGATTTATTGATATATAAAAATTTTTAGTGGTCTCTGTTGAAAAGTAAAAATGGCTGTATTATGTTTCTTTTCTCGTTTGAATAGTTACGGTATTAGCTGTTGGTGGCCTCTTTTTGCATTCCAAATTTTATAATGAGTATTGTCTGCAAATATTGGGTTAAAATCGAGATTAATTTTTGAATAGTTTTTTAATCTGCTTGTATAGTCGTCAAATTCTCAATTTGAGTCTGTGTTATTGGCATTATTATATTTTCAATTATAAGCAACAAAGCTTTCAACGTCTAATAGTCAACCAGAAGTCATTGTAAGCAAAGCCGTATGACTTATTTCTAATATTATTTACATTACCTTCTTTAATATGTTTTAATTTTGCTATTAATTTTTATATAATTAAGGACTGTTGTATGTTTAAGAACTAGTAGGGACCCAAATTTGTAATAAAGCAAAAATTTGAAAATAATATCGTGTTTTATGATTAATTTCAAAATTTTTCGAGATATTAAGGAAAAACGAGAAACCTTGGCCGAGAATTCTAGTGCTTCGAGAAATAAAAGGTCGAGATACGAGAAATCCTAGTAATCATGGCAGTCTATATGGTTTGATTAGGTTAGAGTGGTTTCCTGGGTGGCTTCCTGTTAGTACCGAGGGTTCATTGTGATACCAAAAAATGAGTCGGCCCATCTCTGGCCACTACGCCTTGAACCATTTAGAGCTCTTCAGGAATTTCAAGGTGCTTTGACGTCAATGAATTTTAGGTCGGAGAGGTCGTCAAAGAAAAGCTGGCTCAAATAAGTCAAATTTGTGATGTATGTATGACTTCAAAACTGAATTAGATAATCACTAGTATTGTTCGTTTCATAATTTTGAGGTCTGTAATAAAGCATATTTTCAAAGCAAAATGGAAACTTAATAATTTGAATAAATGGTAAAAAAAAAATTCCTGAAACATACTGTAAAAATAATGTATTTATATTTTTAGCACTTATGAAACTAATACTAATAAATATTTTATTATAAACACTATATGCATGTACTCTTTCATACATGTATCAGTAATAAAGACGAACATTGAACCGTTTATTTACATAGAAAGAATATATATTTACACTGTGGTGACTGGTGCTGGAGAACGGAGTTGGTGTTGGTGCCTTTACAGAAGACTTTGTAGTGTAATATTTTCTAAAAGGTACCTTATATTTCATAAATGAGAAAATGATATATTTACTTATATCATAAACAAATAAGGTTACCATAAATTCATGGAAATGTTTTAAACTATTTTAAAACAGGCTAGTTTAGACGTTGAATAAACTTCCTCACTTCGCCAATCCTTACTTCGGAAACTTGAACAGACCACCAAATTCTATTCCATTCCTACTCCATGCCCAAAAAAATTGAGAATCTTTATAAATACTTGTCTAAATATAATTTATAAGCAACAAAAAAATACAGGAACAGTTGCACATTTTGTTAACTCATTTTATCAAGGATAGGTATTTTAAATGACCACTGTCCCGATTGTAACCTTAACCGATTTTTGTGACATTTCTATATTTATTCGTTTGTTTTTGGCTATTCGTTATGTGCGTAGTGATGGTAGGGACAATAAAATCGATTCCAGCACTTCCAGTGAACAATTTTGGCGATAAAGGAGGCTGTTATGACTAATTTGCAGTTCTTTACATGTTAGTGTTATAGAAAATGTAAAATTAAATTTATTTAAAAACACTAATTAATTAAACTTAATGCATTAAAAATTGTGAAAATAAGAAATCAAATTGCACAAATATTATTTTTCAAATGTAAATTATCATAATTATTTATTTAAATTTGTGAGACAATAATATTAAATTTTCAATTTAAGTCATAAATGCAATCCATACACTTATATATGCACCCATAAAATTCTAGAATTGAAGAAGTATATCGTTACCATGGAAACGCCTCCAATAAAATTCACGCACGGTGTGAATAAACTCACAAATAAACTATCGAAAATTTGAAATAAATAAATTATTATGCTTTTAATTCTAATGAAAAATAAAACTTGCGTTACGTGTATGGTATTCCTTATTTCACACATTATTAATTTGCTTTTTACTGTTGATTTATGTGAAACTTAAATCTAAAATAGTTTTACTATTTAAGTGTTTTCAATTTAATTCAATCAAAAATTCATTTTTCATATCTTTTTAGAAACATTTATTAATTATTGATTTGTGTTGAAAGCATTATATTAACTATTTGACAAAATAATGGATTGTATTGATAGGTAATCCTACATATTTTAATAGCTTCGGTCAAATTAGAATTTTACTGTTCGAAATTTCTTACACAATTTTAATTTAATTCAATATAATATTAGTAATATAAAATAAATTGACGCATAGATTTAACAAATGAAGTTTTATGGGATACATATTTAAAAAAAGTTAAAGTAGGTACTAAAAATAATTCGTATGGATTTTTTTTAAAGGATAATTGCTTAAATCTACGATAACAATGGTCTATTACCTAACATAATTTAATGTTCTTTTTGTTTACACTTTTTACACATGGTGTGAGTTGAAAAGGATAGTGCTACCTAAGGATGATAAGACTATCTTTTTCTACTTTTAGTGAGTGTAAAAAGAGCAACGAGTGTGAATAAAGCGAACTTTCTTATAATACTCCTATCAAGTTAGACGAAATTTCAAATGATTTACTGAAATTTTAGCAACACCTATGAGAGAGAAAAAGAGTGATTTGGGAAAAATCAACGATTTTCCACAATTTTTTGCAATTTACTATGCTTTTTAAAGAAAAAAAAGTCAGTATTTTAATATCGATTCTTAAAGTTCGGAATGCATTGACTTTTCGAAATATGCTTAAATGACACTTTTTGCTTCGAATTCATCCCTCCCACCGATTTCCGACCCTCTAGAAGAAACCCTAAACAAAAGCAACACTCAGCACCATATAACTTTTGATCTAGAGGGTGAACATTGATTGATCTCAAATTTTCATCGAAATCGGTGCTATAGGTCAAAATTTAGAGATTTATTGGTCAATATTTAGAGAATGGTCTTTTTTTCTCCTCGTTTACTGAAGTATCTACAGTTTCTTTCTATTAATAATTTAATTTTGAAATTTTGGGAAAATTTTTTTCATATCCGCATTTGCATATTACCTTCACAAAATGATTCATTGATATTTCTCCGAAGTCTGATTCATTTTTTTGTTTTATTACTGCAACGGTAGATGGAAAATTTTTGGGACATCAAAAAATGTTAAGGTAAATATTATCAATAATAAAATAAAAAAATGGGTATTTCTAATTGATTGGCGTTTCTGAGAACTTTGCCAAAATTATGTTAAAAACTGGGTCATTAAAATCAACCAAATTTAACCAATTAAATATATTCAAATCATAAAATCACTATTAATTGCATGATACGGACGAATTTAAAATTTTGGAGAATACAATAGATTTATATGTCAGTTTTAAAACATATTAGACATGGACATCATTATTCTATTATAGAGAAGCAGACTGTTATAGAGAAGGTTTTTATTACATTGCATATTATTTATGCAATCATCATCGTATTATTATAAAACTGATGAATAAATAAATAATTACTATCTAACTATTCAATTAATATAAACACAAATTAAAATGTATTTTTCATTTCCGTTAAATAAATTTATTTGTATTAAAAAAAAAAAAGAATACACTGTTATTTGGTTTACATTCATTCAATTGTAACCTTTTTTTTTATAAATACGTTTTATTTATTTTAATTATAAATAATCTGAATAATTAATTGAGAATGCGCTAAATAGGCATCAAGTGCATTTCAATATTACGGAAGGAATAACTGAAGGAAATTATTAGGATTTCTAATTTTTTTACCTTTACCAAACGGCGCTACAGCCGGTTCTTGACCTCCTTAAGAATGGATATCCACACGGTTCTGTCTTTTTACTTGGAACACCAACCCGTTTCTTTCATGGTTTGGAGATCAGTGCACACAGTGGGCATAAATTCCATTTTATAAACTTTCGCATTGATCAATTTCTTCGGCATGCGAGAGTCTTTCATTCTGATTATCCCACTTCGATCGCTTCTCCTTCGCTCTGATTATCCCACTTGTAGGGTCTCTATGGAGGATGATAAAACTTCCTTACATGTTATTTGCACCTGCAGAAATCTGCAGGACGTCAGATTAATATTGTTCGGGTCCGAAAACTTGGATCCACCAGTCCTTGAAGAGATGGATAAGCTATGAGCTTTCTGCGCGGCGTCTGGCCAATCCTATAGCGTCATCTGATTAAATAAACATCTCTTACCCGAAGACGTCTCGCCATCGGATGGCAGGTTCTTCTCAAGGAGGGCTCACAGAACCCCTTGGTCTAGGTGCTAGGAACCCGTTTCAACACAAATATGCACCCTTGAAATTTTTGTTTGAAACATTTTTCAAAACATTGCTTCTCTGGAGCCGTCCACTTACTTTTGAATCGTTATCCCAACTCTTAACGAAACCGTAATGTTATGTGCCCAGGACGATAAAATTTGATGGGGGTCAAAATTTAATATGCTCGTAATATTTAATAGGCGCCTGAAACTAAGATATTTCCCCGATTACTTAAAAGTTGAAATTAATGAAAGATAGTAAATTAAAACAGTAAATGGTAATCCATGGAAAAGACCTGCGGCAATTTTCCAACTATAGCTAAGAGCGTCGAATTCTTAAATCTACCACTAAATATGTCACTACCCATAATACCCTCATTTATTTATAATAAATTATAAATAAACTTATAATTGACCTTTGTATGTAAACTTATTATGATCTTTGATTCTAAGAAATCAGTTTTATATAATTATATAAACTAATTATATTAGTTTCTTGAATTTTAATATAATCGAATTTTCAAAATTTAATTTATAGTTACCTTTGTATGTTTATTTATCAAAATAACATTAAGCACATCATTTTCAGGAATTCAGATTTAATAATTACATCGAATTTAAATTGTGTAAGATGATATTATAAATATTATACAAATAAAGAAATTAATATTATAATATAATAATTATATTATATATAGAATATTATTTATACTAAAATGTTATTTTACCATATAAATAAATTCTGTGTTCATTCGCTTTTAATGAGTTTGTTTGAATCATAATAATATTAAACTTATTTTAATTGCATGAATAATAATAATTATATATTAAATTTATTTGTAACTGTTTAAATTACCTGTATTATTTAAATAAACTACTAAAATAATGATATTTGATATTTATAAATCTTCAATTCAATACATATCTGCTAAATTCCCTTTAATAGTAAAGTACAAGGTGGTCTAAAAGTAATCATTACAGTATTCGTAAAAGTGATAATAGAGCATGGCGTAGAGCCGGCAATATTTTTTTTTTACAAACATTATAAAACAAGTGAAAACAAACAGTTGACTGAGTTACTTGTTGAAATACCATGTATAGACTGTGTTGATTACTCTGTCACATTACACATACATATATACATGCCATACACATATAACTGATATACCCATATAATACTACAATTTGCGCATAATATGCGCTCTCACGGGTAAACAGTGATGTTTACGAAGAAATGTTTTGAACAGAAGTTGTTTATTGTTTTATAAGGAACATTTTTTACATTCAAACTTTTGTTCTATCTCTAACGGTTTACGAAATGGGTCCTACGGACCCATGACCCAATTGACCTATGTTGCTCATTTACAAACTCGACCTAACTTTTTACGTCCTCAGCACGCTATAAAAATTTCAGCTTGATATCTCTTTTCGCTTTTGAGTAATCGTGATGACAGTATACAGACGACAGACGACAGACAGATAGACAACCAGAAATGGACTAATTAGGTGATTTTATGAAAACCTATATACCAAAATTTTATTCATAACATCAGTATTTTTAAGCGTTACAAACTTGGGGCTAAACTTAGTATACCTTTGTATATTTCATATACATGGTATAATTATAACGAATAGTTCATTCAAGTAACTTAAATTTTTAGGGATTTAATAAAATTTTCTATAAATCAATTTTCGAAGCCAGTCGAAACACATGGAGACTTTGAGGCCCACTGAAATCAAGAACTACTCAAATCGTATTCCTATAAATAACAAAAAAATGTTGGTGTCTTTATTTTAAATGCGTCACACTGTATATTCGCGTCACACTGAATATTCAGTATCCTATTTTTATCAACTTTAGTAAAATCACTTTCAATATGTCTTTGAAGATGTTCCTCTCTAACAAAGGTTATTATCATAATAATTATTTTTTAACATTTAAAAATAATTAGACGAAACAAATTATCATGTTTACAACGGAGGTGGGTATTCTATCAACAGTATCTAACTAATTCACACGTCATACAAATAATGTACTGTGTACTATGCTTGTTCCATGAGCGGTGTCTTAAAATTAATGACTTAAAAAACTTTTTATATGATAATAATTATGTACATACACACACAATTTGATGAGACTTGGAGAGTAATTAAAAATGATGTAATGATAAATATCTTTAAGTGACATAAGCACTTTTTTATACTAAAATATTTTTGGTAGAAAGCTAAAGTTAATGAAAATTTGGAAAAGAATGTTTGAAGTATGTTTTTAAGAGCAGTTTATTTACTTTAGAATTTGGTTAGAGGATTTTGATAAGTACATTGACAAGGTTATTTCTACTATAGATTGACTATGTATCGTTAAAAATTTTTTTCATCATAACCTTATGCCGTCCGGTGGGCGCCATATTCAATTTTATATAACGAGTAGCCTAAAAACAGTTGATAATCAAGGCACTTCCAATCATACCTTATTTGTGTTAAGTAGTTTAGAAGTTGAGGTAACATTTGAGCATGTATGTATGTCATAAGTAACTATATGGATCATCAACACGATACTCGTAATAAAAATAAATTTAAAATAAATTCTTGTACTTTAACAAAATCGCTAAAAGGGTCGCCCAATTATATAATTCGAATTTTTAACAAATACCACATAATATCAAACATCTACCACTCCCAACTCTTTAAAAGGCAATTGAAACAGTTTCTTTATACCTTGAATCTTTATTCTTCAAATGAATGGATCTTAAACTCAACATAGATTGATTATAACATGTAATTTTTCTTTTATGACGTTTTGTATACCTGTTATTGGTCAAACACAAATAAATATTATTATTATTATTATATACATTCATGTCGGTCAAAATCGTAACTCTCGCCGTAGTCGGGTAAAAGCTTAGTATCAAATATCTTAATATTAAGTGCTTTAGAAGGAAATGACTGGTGTAAAGGCTGTTCAAATTAGCTTTCAAGTTTTGAGCACGAAAACATTTTTGATCAGAACAATCTAAACTATATGTTCTCAAGATTTTAAGAAAATGGATTGAAAGGCAAATACCATGTGAAGTATTGTCCCTTACTTATCAATGTTATCCTATTTTTCTGTCTGTTTGGTCTCAATAAATTCAAGTTCATTAATTTTACGAATCACTTGTACAAGCTTTTCTTGTACATAGTTTTACATCAAATCCCTATACAAATCAATGTTCTAGTGTGTGTCATTAGCGTCAGCCATTAAGTAAATATGTTACGATCATATAAAAAAAAATTAAATAAAAACCAAACAAAAAAAATAAAAATTGGTTAAACAAAATATTTTCAATTCCCTATTTTCTCATTGTAAGTACGTTAATTATTCCCAAAAGAAAATAAAAAAAATCATTTACTTAAGGAAAGATAATCTACATAGGTACTTCTGTTACATTTTTTAACGATAATAATACTTTCTCGCGTTTACATTCTTTGAAATTGCGTTTATATTCCATGAATTGTTTTGTATAAGAACTAGATGAATCCTGACACGCTTCACTATGAGACATTATAGTTGCATGGAAATAGATGAGAAGTATCTAGTAAATTTTATAAAAATTTGTTAAACCCCCGATAAAAGAGTCACAACTTTTAAACGGATGAACTGCCCTTTTATTTGATACCAGACTTAAGTATGTTTGAAAATATTCGATCGTTTATCGTCTGAATGTAAAATTCACGTTTAGAGAACCATGCGAATCAAAAGCGCACTCACATAAAAGTTTTAAAATATAAAATGAACTTCTGGTGGAAGCGCAGTGAAGAATATACAATAAATAGTGAAAGTATTAGTCTAAAATCCCAATTAGGATCGACCTTCACCCATCTGTTTATCGAATGAAAGTTATTTTTTATGAAATATAAAATGTTAACAAATATCCCTGCAATGGGTTGCCTAAAAAAATGTGGTCCTGGCTACATTTAGTAAAATTTTTTGAAATTTATCACTGACTTGCATATCTAACGAATTTTAATCTACTCGAAAGTAAAAGCCATAAAGAATATGCATCAGCTATGTTGTCTGCCTCTTTTCGGTCACTATTATCGCATTTATACAGGTTGTGAATAGTAATTACGTTCATCTGTTAATTCATTGACTCGCATATCTAAATAAAGATAAGATAATTTTATTGCAAACACGGTATTGCAAACAAATATTAGTCAAAAAGTAAAGTTTCATATTTTTTAGGCAACCCACTACATAGAGATATTTGTAAATATTTTACATTTCATAAAAAATAATTTTCATTCGGTAAACATAGATGGGTGAAGGTCGACCTTAGTTCGGATCTTGTACTATAGTTAACAATTTTGCATATTTACAATTCTACATTTAAAATTAACAAAACGATTGGTGGCTTTGAAAAAATCAAACTAACGAAACGATTTCTGACTTTGTTGGCTGAAAATCTTAACAGGCGTATAAATATCATATTTATATAATGATAAGGATGGGGATAATATTTTTCAATATGCAATACCAAAAGTTTTGAATGATGATCGTTCTATGTAAATTTTAATAATTTTCAAAAATATTTTTCCCTTATCAAAGGAAATGAAATCGTTGTATAATAAACATAGAAAAGTAATAAAAAGTATATTAAAATTTTTATTAAATATGAATCATCACACTGATATTTTAAATGCAATGATTGTGTAGTATTTGGTCAAATAAATTTTTATTTAAAATAGATTTTATCATCCGGTCAGAATCAACTTCACCGTACCATACATACCAAACTGTTGAAATCACTTTTTCTCCTCAGCTATGTTAATAAAACGTAAGAGTTTTGTTGTTGTGGTTGGAGTCTGTTGTATTTTAAAACCACAATATGGTGAAGTGAATGCTTTGGTTTAATACTAAACAAATAATAATAATAAAAAAAAAAATTTTTTCACATGTATGTCCAATCACCTTTATATACCTTTTATCTTACTATTGCATTCATGTGTGTAACTAAATTATGGTGGTGGAGCAAGTTTAAGTAGAATCATATGTCCAGTTTACTGACTAGACTTATTGTAGTGAGACATTTGAAGAAAATAGCTAATTTATAATTAATTAGAGTAATTCTTAATGAAGAAAACTAAAAAAGTAACATTTTCAGAATAGAGAATATTTATGTATTTTTTATATTTTTAATTCATTGTTTACACCGTTATAACATAGTAAAAAATATAAAAACTGTTTAAAAATGCGTTAATAAATGTAAAAAAATATTTAAAATACAGAATAATATTGAGATGTTTAAACACAGTCTTTTGGCGCTCTCTGTAGATGACGTATTAATATGTGATCTGTCAATTGGTGACAGTTCAATGTATATTATAATTTAAACTTTAAAAAAATGAATTTACAACACAGAATTTACACTCGTTATTATTTCTCGTTTTCTAATAAAAAGTCGTATAATAATATAAATATGAGATTATAAGTATCCCTAGGTAGGGATGAAGTACATTTTATTTTTTTTTTTTTTTTCTGTCGGGCAAATTAAAACTACATTTTTTAATTATTAAATTAAATCATAACTTGCAGTCACACTAAAATGATTTAAAAACGCTTCTTTTTCACCCAGGGGCTGATTAGCCATGTAGCCATATATACTTTTTTTATTTGGATATGAAAAAAAATCGATCAAAGGGTGTCCGTGTGAAACCCAAAGTAGATTTAAAAGAAAAGTAGAAACAAACCTTATTTCAACTCTGACCTAATACAAACCAATCTTGATACAATTTGCTACAGTCCTGCGTTGGCTTAATCCTACACAGTATCTAATCCAAGACTAAAAACAGAGGTTTATAAGTTAAACGTCTGCCTGTGTGTCTGTCTTAAAATGATTGATTTTCAGTGAAATTTAACAATAACTTATGAATAAAAAACTTTGTGTAAAATAATAACGAAAATGATGCTGGATTGTTATTTAAACAAAACATCTCTTATCTTATCTCTAACTGTATTATATCTTATACCTGTATATAAAATTTTGCTTTATAATTTTTTTAATTTTTAATTGAAAAATAATTATTATATCTAATTGAAACGTAAAGCATTTTAATATGATAAAATGAATACAAAATTCCAAAATAAGGTTCAAAAGCGTATCGCAGAAACGTATAATAATACACCAATATTTAGTCCAAAAAATTAGTAACTTCTACGATCTTGATGCCCGCCATTCACTTGTTTTGGTCAGCAATTTTACGTTTAAGGTTTTAACTTTTTTTATGCAAATTGGATCTAATCGCCATTTATATAAAAGATAAAGAATATATTATATATTAAAGACAAAGTATTTTTGTGTTAATATTAATGGCGAGCAGATTTCAAAATTTCAAGTCACCCTGATCCAAGTTCGGTCCATTTTTCGGGCTAAATATCAATCTATATGTGAATATTTTTAAATATTCCCAAATGAAATTTTACTTGCAACAATCGTACACTTTATAAAGACACTCACAGCATTGTATTAAGATTATCATGGAATGATATTGGTAAATGGAATTGACACACAATTACAATTTTACAGAATCAATTCGTTTATCTTTTTTTAACACATACATATTCTATTCCTGTCTTTTTTTATATGTTTATATAAAAATAAAATGGTAATATGATTATTCTTTGTTAAAGCTTTGTTTAAATTTAAAAAAAAAAAAACATTATAATTATTTTAATCTTATCTAAATTATTTCTTTAAAACAATTACACAACTTATAGTATACATAATATAAGAAACAGATTATTAAGTTCATTTACTATGCTGAGCAGTGAGCTATTCTTGCCGAGTAGTTATTTAAGTGTCATATATTGTTTGAATTTGAAAGTAAACATATATCCGGTTTTTCATAGGTAATTGAGGTAATAAAATTGAAATGTTTTATTGACTTAAATTAATTCTTTTGTTATCTATACGATCATTTAGACTTCCTTGTGTAGTTCAAGAAAATTTTCGCGAAATATCCGTTTCTTGAAAATACGGAAATATATATTATTTATTATAATTATTAAATTGTCAATATAATTGTTAAATCAAAATTGCATACTATAAAATTAAATAGTCGAATTTTAATATATTTTTTTTGTTTCAGGTAAATTTGATATAAAAGAGTTTTCGTAAGTATTATCAAGAAATATTCATTAATTTGCGAGAAAACTTCATCGAGGTAAAATTATGTACTACTACCAAATACCTCCCTTCCACCATTTAGCAAGCCTCATAGCAAATTTAAACTAGTATTGCAATTTATGCATCCTGAAAGTATAAGTAGTTTCCACTACAATTTCTTAAATGGTTGGCTAATATTTAATTTATTAACTTTAAGATTTTTATTTTCGTTGCTACAACTTTGCAGTTTATTATCGCTCGATAAAATTTAACATAAATACGTATTGTGCCCAGCTTTAACTATGTATGGCATTCCATAGAACTATAAAGAACTAAGCTACTTGTTCTCTAAGATTATTATTAATTACTTATATGACATATTTTATAGATATAATACATGTACGCAGCCACCTGTGTCTTTTTGTTTATATTTATTATTTAGTAAATGTAAATGCTTACCATTCAGTTTTAAATTTTAATTAAAACTGTTAATATAATCCAAAAATACCAACCAAACCTTGCTAAAAAACAAATTATTGTGCAAGATATCTATTGTTTATTCAGGACAAAAATGCGTTATGATTCAATTCGGTGTACCCCAAGGCAGCATTCTATGCCCAACTACACTATGACTAATTGTTACTACAAACAAATCAGTTGATAATCTCTGAAGCTATATTCGTAGTAAATTCAACCATTTCATACTTAGATGTGCCCAAATTTAGCTCTGCGAGATTCCAAATAGCTTAAAAAGTTTACTTGTTACAACCAACTATTTTTCGCTTAAAGTGGAGAATGGAAATCATTTGAAATGATGATTATATAGAAATCTTACAGCCACATTTATCTTGCCTTAGAAAGAGAATTGCATTGACGCGATCTTTTAGACAATTTTGAGCTTGTAACTATCCAAACAGTCTTGAAACACATTTTTTATTCTCAAATCACAAAATTTCTAGTTTCTCGTTCAGCTTTCGAAAATCAAAATAATAATTCTTCTCAATATTACTATAGTAGTAAAAAATAATGTTTCCATTATGATACAAAAAATTACTTTCAAGAAATTATTAAGCTAGTCTATATAGATATAGATTTTTTACTCTAAGTATGCACTAAAATAGTAATAGTAAATAATCGATTTTGTGCCCATTTTGTTTAGCGTATAATTTATAAGGAAATCAACTTGCGCGATAAATTTATTGAAACAATTAATTTAGTAAATAAATTTAAAAATATATAAATCATCGAAATTTATTAAAAATATATTTATATGCATTTAAAAACGACCTCAATTTTGACACTAAGTACAATGAAGCAATGGCACTAAGTACAATGAAGAACTATTTGAATTATGCAATGAATTAGACATAAAAATAATAAAACTACAAACGACTCTCATCGTAAAAAGAGTTAATATTTTTAATTAATTTTTTTTTCTTCGAATTTTTAAAAAAATTTATATTATAAAAACTTACTGAAACATATTACAGTGGCGTACTAATTATTATTTTTCTAACAATCTTCTTTGTTTATTTGTTTATTGTTTAGCCAAACGCGTAAAAACATCTACCGATTTTTAATAATAATAATAATAATAATAATGGGGGTTTAACCTCCGTTTTTGTGACGCATACCTTATCACAGAGGCCACCCACATCATTTTTTGTTAATCTTTATTTATTCCATTACAAACATATTTACAATTACATTTTTGATGTGGGTGGAATCGGTTACTTCGTTCTTATCCTGCACGACACTGTGATCAATTCTGCACTCCCATTATTTATAAATTGGTCACACTGCCGCTGCCTGGATTCGAATCTGCAACCTAAGTCTAAATAGTCTAACGTTCTAAAACTAGCCCCTTAGACCGCTTAGGCTTACCGATTTTTAGTTAAACTGGTATAATAAAACTCAAATCATGTCACATTATCAAATTGTTTGCACAAAACAAAAAAAAAATTTTATTCGTCATAAATGAATGAAGATGTATATGCGGGTAGAAAAAAAGTTATGAACTTAACTAATTGTGTTTGAAATAAAAATATGTTTGCATTTAACCCGCTCACTTACCGGTAAAGACAGTTAATTACATATACAAACAATTTGCAATTTAAACAAAGGTGTATTTTAAAAATAAAAATGCTAATTATTTGGTTTCTTAAAGTTATTATTTTATATTTATGTTTAATAATATTACTGTCAAGGTTTTATTTTTAACATTAAACAACAATTTTTATAAGCTTTTATTTAAGTTGTCTTTTTCCTGTGAATATATATATTTATATACGTATAGTTTAATTATCTGAATACAGAATGAAACTCAAAAAGACTTCATTCGAGAAATGGCTAGTTACATTATAGTAGAATGTATTTTTGATAAGTTTTCCAATTTTCCTTATATTAGTTAACGAAGACAGATTTCATTCCTTATGGACTAGCCAATATGGAGGTATCTTAATACTGATTAATATTATTCTGTCAGTTTGTCTGTTAAGATTTCACGTTAAACCGCAAAACCTTTTTTTATGCCCTAAAATGGTATAAAAATGGGACTTTGAGAGAAGACATAGGCTACTTTTTGTCGCGCAAATAAAACTTGAGAGGCTGAAAGAGTGTATAAAAATTTGTATAAAAAAATTTTCATTTACTATTTATAGATGTTCACTACACGTTTTGGATCATAAATTTGGTAATAGTTTCAATTAGTATTCATAGATTGCATTAGATTGTCAATTATACAAATTAGAATGAATGTTTGACTAAATGTCAATGATGATATCTAAAAGATAACTTTTTCTAACGGATAATAGGAGAATACTTTGAATTCAAAGATTTTTCTTTATAAAAAAACCAACATTTTTGTTTGATATATCTTTTTTGAAATACCAATACATGTGGCAGCATTTTTATCCAAAATCTTTATAATTAAATTTCTGCTAAATTTATTTGATTTTAGAAAAAATGACTCAACGGATACCTACGCCACTGTTTAAAAATAAAAATGAACAAAAAAATTCTATAAAAAAAAAAATTATTTGTAATTTAATCATCTGTTATCATTTTTAATTTAATTACAATTATATATGATTACAACATTTAACCAGAATAATATATAATTCATTCAACTTTTTAAAAACATTTCATCTTTCATCGTCATCAACAAGTCAACAGATGCTTTAAAACTTTTTTTTTAATAATAAATAAAAGATTATTTATTTTCTAAATGTTCATAACATTAATTGGGACATTCACATGGATATTTAATTCGATTTCGTTATAGGTTTTACGAAATATGATTTAAAAAAACCCAAAGAGTGTTTTTTATCTATTAGGAAACCAACATTTCAAAAACCTTAAGTCCTCAAACAACTATTTGAATTTCAAAATTCAATTTTATTGAGTAATTTGTGAAATATCGTTTTAAATCAATTTATGAGGTGAATTCTCGAATTCTAATTCCCTTTCTACGATAAATTTAGAATATGTATATAATTTCTAAGGAGAAACTTGAAGGACGTTTTTACAACCCCATGCTAAAAATTTTATATGTAAAAGTAAATTTAAGCACCTTGGCGTCAGTTTTGCCCGGTACAGATGATTACAGGTGAGAATATGAATATCACATCCTTTGGTGTCTCACCACTGCACCAGCAAATGTGTACGGCGTTGCTAGATACTAACTTGCATAAGTATTCGAAGCGATACTTACTTTTACCTATGTGAGCATCTCTTTCAACCTGATTCCTGGTTGGTCATTTTGTCCAAAAAATTTTAGCATGGGCTTGTAGTCTATGCTTATTTTTAAGATATGGTATCCTAACATGTTTGAAGTACAGTATCGTAAATGACAGAATCTCAACCCATATCGTAAACTAATTTCGTTTTTCCACAATATTAAACCACTCGTGAAACATTTTCATTTTCTACTTATGATAAAAAAGCATGTTTTAAAAATATTTTTCAATATCTTAATAATACTTTGACTGTCACTTTTTATAATCTTTTTGTAAAGAGTGAAAATTATTTTCTTTTTTAGTGCATGATGAGATGACACGAGTGGTGTTTATAATAGCTTTTCATTTGAATGATAATTTTCTTTTCAATTTCTCACTTACGAAAGAGAAAGCCTTTTCGATTATGAATGAATTCATGGTCGATCATCATATTTTAAGTACTCTGTTCTAGTTTTTAGTATTCTAAAAGAAAGTCAGTATAGTCACCCTGAAAAAAAAAATGTACACGTTAACGTAACTTCGTTTCAAAATGTCTAAAGTGAGGGGGAATGCGGTTGTAATATGTTCTAAGTATTCATTTCGATAATTAATGACGAATAATGATATGCACAGTTTTCAATTTTTTAAATTGTAAATGTTTGTCATAATTGATTGAGTATATTAGAAAAGGTGGCCATGATTTGTTTGACATTTACTATTTAAAATTTTTACAGAAATCATTAATATATTAATCAAAATAATGATCACAGATGGAGCAGAATGATAATCATTTTGAACCATAAATTAAAGATTTCTGTTAAAATTTAAAACAGTAAATGTCAAACAAATCATGACCACCTTTTCTGATATACTCAATCAATTATGACAACGATTTACAATTATTTTCATTTTAAAAAATTGAAAACTGTGCACATCTTTTAGCCGCGTAAAACAATCGCTTCAAGTGTTATGAAAGGAGGCTGCGTGAGATCAAGAGAGGTGGAGGCTCTAAAGCGGTGGTTTTTACTTTTAAGCCCAGTGAAGCGTTCGGGTATCAAGCTAGTAGAAAATAAAGTTAAAAAAGTTTATGAAAATAAATTTTACTATGATTTACCAATAAACCCAAAAACTAATCTCCCAATTTTACCTTTGGAAAATGAATTTTAAATAGGGCTGTACGTATTTTATGAGCATACGATTACCCGTTATTAAATTTACAATTAAGATTTCTTTATTTAGAAAATAAAGAAAGACGAAGCAACATACGTCTTATAGAATATTATTCTTTATCAATTTTCTATGTAATCTGTATAGTATTATCTATAAACTACAAACAAATCCATCAATGTCTTGATAACTTCTAAACAGCTGTAACTCATCAATCGAAACTTCGCCATTCTAACTTCACTATGGACTATAGTAGTCCATCTATTTATGGAATGTTATGTAGGTCAGTTTGTGTATATTTTTCCGGTGGTGCAAAAATACATTAACCTTTTTTCATTTCGTTTAAAGTTATTTTTCGGTAATACTATCAATGTAAGATATTTCTTATTTTAATCAAATCGTTTTCAATTCGTATAAGATTCGAGAATATTGATAGTCAAACATTTTGAATTCTACTCATTTCTGTAAATATTAAATGAAGTTTTGGTATTGTTGACATTCGCTTTTTTGTTAACTGGCTAGAGCTTTAGACAAAGTACGAAAAATTTATACAAACCTATTTTTAATAGATTTCTGTAAATGAAGAATTGTTTTAGAAAACGAAATTTTATCGAATCTATTTGAATTTTGAAAAATATTTCCGACTTAAAAATGTTACTTCTTAATAAGGAACAACAAGTGACGTTGCGTAATTTAATAATGCAAACAAATTCATTCAGCTAATCAAAGCATATGTGCCTATAGCTCATAGGCTCACTATAGCTCACTATAAGCTGGAGCATTGGCATTGGCACCCTCCAAAAGGTAAAAATATTGAGACTAAAATATGTTTTATTAATAAAGCAATTTAACTTTTTTTTTTTTAAATTAATCCCTTCCTCAAATTCAATCTCCGTCTAATTCAACGAGAAACTTTGAAGAAAAGGAAAAAACATGACAATAATTCTCACCTATCTGCTTGTCGGTAAAGCTCAGATCAAAATCGCGCTCTGATTATCTTCAATCTGAAAAGACTTTTTTAGATTGTTCGGTTGGTGATTTTGCGAAATACTCATACACTCTGTACATGTATCATATTGTAAATAAGTACATTCACAATGATAAAAGTTTATAACTATTAAAAATTATTACATTTCCTATATAGGTGTTGAACTAACACATTCTTGAACTAAAAAATGGCCTTAAATGGGCAAAATGGAGCCATGGACTTTCTTACAGAGTCTATTAAACTGTAAAGTATACCTTTCACTTAACGAACAACCCCGATCACAACCCTAGCTTGTCAGGGTTGCCCCCACATGAACTGATCGATTTGCCCAGCAAGTCTACTAACCCATCTGACCAACTCGGCAGTTTGGCTTATTGTATAAAAAGAGGTAACAACTATCATCAGCTTTTACCATAGTTATTATATTGTCTATAAGCTGAGTATGTGTATCAACTCTGTAGCTAATACAAACAAAAATAAATAGCCATTCATAATAAACAACTATGCTATAAGCAAACATAGTTGACAGATAGACATATATCCGTAATAATCTTTTTCTTATTTTACACATCTAACATTCCAGTCAGCAGTAGACAGAAATGACAAATCTTTGTTTACTACAGAATGGCGCACAAGTTCGCCAACATGTTGGGGAGGAATGTTTTCCAATGTGAAAGCCCTAACTAGAGATCGAAGGGAAGGGTTTCTTTTATTAAAACTAGCAATATTTATATGAAATTTTAATTCGACTAAGCTACTCAAAATATTTCAGTATATGAAGCATTTTTAAATAACTAATTATTACTATTTTAGCTATTTCTTTTATATTTCTTATTATTTTATGTATTTTATTTATTTACTTCTAATATTCTAAGAATACCTTTATAACGATTATTTCGTAATAATATTATACTTAACGATGACATATAACGATGTAGACACATTAATGATCGAAAACACTAAAGGAAGAAGACATCGACCTTGCTTTGCTTGTTGCAGTCTATTCAATTATATTTTATTACAGTAGTCTTCATATGGTTGTGTTGATATTTTATTATTTTACATGATTAATGCCTTTACATACATTAAAACAGAGTTACGGGTTCCTTTAAACCTTTGTTGAACTGAAGAAGACTATAACACTATATACTAGTACCAGGTTCCCTACATTCGTCATGGTACAGTTCATATTATGTTCACTGAACAACATTCTTCTTTTCTCATAATTTATAGAAATAAATGCATTTAGAATTTTGTACTGAGTGAGTAACGTCAAAAATCAAAATTACCTAAGTATTGTGGTAAAAAAGTTCAAAATACTTTTAAAAATAATTAGTTGTCATTAATTATGGTATTTCTAGCATGTATTTGCAGTTTATATGCTAAAACTATGGTAAAAGACATTCTAGGCAGAATTTAACAAATTTCACAAACTACAAATAGAGCTTACTATTAAATTTCAAAGTTTCAGAAATTTTGACAGCTTAAAATCCGAGATAATTAATGCCTACGTTCCCAATTTGACAATTTACGTAAAAATTAATATCTCGAAAGCAAAACGATGTGGTGCTTTTTTATTCTAAAAACATTCCATTCAACTCTCTTTTAGTATTAGTAAAAAGCTGAGAGGGCAGTGACTTTTACACGCTTAAAGTAATAAAAATCCATTTTATTTACACCTATTGGATAAATATTTCCTTAGAAATTGAATGAAATCGAAGAAATTACTTTTCGTATCTGATTTTGTAAATTTTACTTGTTAAAACTTTATTTAACAGTAGTCTGAGAGACAGTATAATAATATCATCGCCTATTTTTTGTTGTTCCGAGTACGGAACACTAAACTCGCACTTGAAACATAGCTAAGAACACTCCCCATTAAATTACCTTACGTTTATACGCTACGATTCCACAGACAGGCACACAGAGAGGCAGACACAAATAGCGGTCAAACTTATAATTCCCCCTTTTTTGGTTTCGGAGTTAAAAAAGGGATCTCGTGATCCTTTTGTGCCCAAGTTAAAGCCCTGCGAGTAGTGACGGCAGATGTACTTAAAATCAAATCGTGAAAACAAAACTAATTATTATTCACTAATTAAATTCAATATGTGATTAGTCTCCAAATATAAAAATGTATGAGTAATTCCAAAAAATATGATTGGTAAAAAAAGCTAATTTTAATGATGCTTGTTCGTATAATATAATATCTACAAAAATTTAACAATTGTTATAGTTAATATATATTTTTTAATTTAAATTTATATACACAATCAAATTAACACCTGTTAAAATTTATAATAAATAATTTTATCATCACATATGACGACGCTTACAGTTTTTTAAATTAAATGTAATTTTTCAAATGATTAAAATAAATGTGTTCAATATTCATAAAGTACTCTTTTTATATGTACTTAATCATTTTTAATTTTGTTGAACGTCCGATGTGTTTATCATATCTGAAAAAAAAAACCAATGACAAAAAGTAGGTAGTTTTTACATCTTAAGTATTGGAGATATTTTTTAAAAGAATGGACCTTTTCATATTTTTTTTTTGTATCCTAGCTTGCATATAGTTTTCATATTTGTCATAGTTAACTTCCCAGTATAGCAAGTTATTGACATGGGTACGATTTTGGAAATTGAAATTTTCAACATATCTTTACGTTTCATGGTTAGGACAAGGCATTAAAACCAATTTGGAGAAGCATGTGTGTGTGTGAATACGTACATACGCACTTACGTACGTTCGTGGTCATTTTTTTCCTAATAAATATCGCGCAGGCAGAAAAAGGTATCGACTTCGTTGAGGTGTCGATCGAAGCGTATTAAACGGCAATATAATCCGATATGATATTTTATTTTTTTATAACTTTTTATTATACTAGGAAGTGATTTACGTGTACCCCAAGAGTCGCACCAGATCCACCCCACGGCTTGTTTCCCTACAAAATCATCTTATTTCAACTATTTTGCTCCTTGGATCCATTATGCCTATCGTTTTACGATATATAGGTATTATTCATTCAGTGAACAGGGTAGATAACTTTTAATCAAAACTGTTTTGTAAAATGGAACACAAATTTTTCAATACCTCGATGTCATCGATTCTAATGACGTCAGCAGAAAATATGACAGTCATAAGCAAGCTTAAATTTAAAAACAAAAGTTGTGATTTATAAAATGGCTAAGCCGTCTGGTACATTTAACAAAATTGAAAACTGTGTATATCAAGGAAGGATGGAGGCTATAAAGCGGTGGTTTTTACTTTTAAGCCCAGTCAAGCTGGCGGGTATCAATTTAGTAAATAATACTTCACATGGCAAAAAACAATACTTATGTTCAACAAGTTTCTTCTTTAAAATGTGATATATTTTTAATTAATAATTCGTATTTATTGTTTATTATTGCATATTCAATTTTTTTAATAAATATATTTTCATAATATTTATATTATGCTTTTTTTGTATTAAGTCACAGTATGTAATTATTTTTATTATTTATTATTTGTAATAAGTAATGAAATTATATTAGATTATTTAATTCAAATCGAACGGTATTTTTTATTAGTATAGTCACAAATAATGATATACATTTTATAATTTATTTTATCATAAAAATAAAATTGCTTATTAAAAAGAAAAAAATGTTTGCGTTTGAAAATCATTTCAGGAATGAGGAAGTGTTTTAATAGTATACAAATTTTTGAATACCTGATGATTATTTAGGCAGGTAATAAATGATTGCACAAAAAGTTTAAAAGTATATCGTCATCGAAATAATGTAAAGTAAAACCTTCAAATTATGAGGCCCTACGTCCCCCTCGGGATCATAGGATATAAATATATATAAAATATAAAACCTTCGAAATTCGAATCGCATATAATTTCTCAGTTAGAAAGAAGTGGAATGTGTTAATGTAATTTTTACTCAACGTTCTTGTTTTTTTAATATTTGTCTCATTTATTCTCTTTCTTCCAAATTTGTCTCGGGTTTCATCATTTTAAATTATAAAATATATGAAATTTTATGTGGTTAATATAAAATTCCACAGATAATCCATCACCTAAAACCTAAAAACACTGTCTGAGCTTTATTATGTTTTTATATGAGTACCTACTTCAAATTACGGTGGATCGATTCGGATATGTTTTTCGCTATAAAAATTATTCAAATTTATTCGGTTATATCTCGTTGACTATTTTATATATTTTAAAATTAATTATTTAAATTCTAAATTTAAACAATTTTTTTTTTTAAATACAGGGTGGGTCTGTTTAATCTATACACCTAAATATCCCGTTTTGTAGTTAAGCAATAAAAAAAGTAATAGCCAATTTAGATCCAAAACGGTAAGGGATAGAATTACACTTTAAGTTGATCCTGACAAAAAAACTAACAATTTTTATTGTAGGCATTTTTTCGAAAAACCTTAGCTTTCGGAGGAAACATGACTTAAAAATATGTCATTATTGCATTAAATTGAAAGAAAATATACTTAAAATTTATCGATATGTCGTTTCGATAAGTTATAGGTCAAAGTTATGGACACAGGCGAATGTCCTCTATTGCCCTTGACATCTTTTGGCTAAAACATTTTTTCGTAGTTAGCGTGTTTTCTTTCGAAAAAATGTTTTGAACAAAAATTGTCAGTTTCTTTATGAGGATCAACTCTCTAATTTAAAGTGTTATTTATCTCTTCGTTTAGGATCTAATTTAGCTATTAAAGAAATCCGAAAATTGGGTCCAATGCAACTTTTGTTTAAGTTATTTTTTGATTGGTTATATCTACAAAACGATATATTTATTTGTATAAATTTAAAATTTCCCACCCTGTATACACTTTTTAATATAAACATTGATAACGGATTACCAACAACTGTTTTCCTGTAAAAATCTTTAACTGACGCTATCTACCATAACGTTCTTCAATCAACTACATTTAACTATGGAAGCTTCAATTAACTTCATTTAACCACTGTTGTAGCTCATAGTTCTTGATGTAGCATACATTCTCGAGATAAAATATGTTTCGTTAAACTTGGATAGTAAAAATAAAAAAATTTACTCGTCTTGACCTCTTTATAATACAAGTTCATTCAAATTTTTATGCTTTCGGGCTTCAAAACAAGATGGAAAGGTGTATTCTTTTAAGCTCAGAAATTATAATGAGATGCAAAAATAATAATGGATAACCAAATACAATTCATTCGATCAAGTAGGAATGTATTACTTTGAATGAGGTTCCATATACATTTCAGATTTTGGATCATTAAAAAGCGTTAAACATTGTTTGAATCGATTGTCAGCAAAATGGAAGAAAAATATTAACTTTTCACTAATTTTTCTTTTATCTACAAAATTTTGAAACTTTGGAAATATAAGAGTCAAGTTTATTTTACTCGTATTGTTCATTTACTTGGAATAACGTAAAGTATTGGAACGATGTTCATTAACGCGGCTTGCCATGGTGAGCTAAATGGTAGAAATCGTCACGTAACAATCTGATGTATGCTGTGTGTGTTTTTGTGTCATATCCATGGCAGCCACTATATGTTCACCTACTTGACACTAACCAAATTCATTACTTATGTAAGCTGTCAAACGAACAACTATTTATAAACGTAAATTATTAGAATTAATTCGTTTACATCTTTATTTAGGTGAGCAATAAAAAACAGACTATGTATTATACAAATTTAGAAAAGTAAGTTAATAAAATTGTATATAATTATTTATTTAACGTTTATATTTGTTTTTGTACAGGATTCGTAAGGACCTTTGTTCCTAACGGAGTTCCCACGTGTGTATAAATATACAGGTTATATTTAAAAATCAATATAGATAACTAAAGAAGGAATGCTATCAATGCATTTTATTTAAACTCTCGTTTCTAACGTAACAATTGACTGCTAATCTAACAGAATCAATTTTACAAAGAATCATCAGGGAAAATTTCAAATTGGTCGACAAAAACTGCACAGGCATAAAAATACACAAACAAAAAGACATTTAAAATGTTATTTTCGATTTTAAAAGATAAAATTGTATGAACTAGACGAGTTACAATAGCCTCATGTTTTTCATGAAATATAATTTGGTTTTTTTTCTACCTACACAGAAAATAAATTTCCCTCAAAGAACACTCATAACAAAAAGTTATTCAAATCAATACAATTTGTTTTTAAATAATTTCCAATTTCTAAACATTTATTAGCAATGGTACGGTATTTTCCCATGTCCGTATATAGAGACAATGACATTTTTTTTTTATATTATAGATATATCTCGAAAACTAAATGACGAGTTTTTATTTCAGAAAAAATGTATGGTAAAAAAAATTAAAACAATATTAATAATACTTTATGAAATGCTTGAATGAATTCTTTTTCACTGGTTAATATCACCACAATAATATACATAGAGAACTATCAACAGAATGTACTTTTATGACAGTGGCGGTTACATTAAAAAAAAAAACTTATCGTATAATAGAATCCATTGAATTATTCAAAATTACTCTTGTTTCAACTTGCAGTCGTAATAATAATAGGGGATCGGACTAAATTTTTTTTATCTTGTCAGGTGAATAATTCGCACTGGACGTGCAGAAAAGTGAAGTTGGTTTTAAGTTAGTAGTTTTGAAACTAGACAAATTTTAATCGGATATCAATTTTAAACATTTTGCGACCTTTATGGCCTCACCATCAACTTGATTGGGATCGATACTAGGCACCTGCAAGTATTTTTTTAATATTGTACAAATTCATAAATCAATTATCGTAAATATATCTGTTAATATTAGTTTTACAGAAAAAATGATCAGATCATAAATTAATGCTTAAATTTATTTAAAAAAATGCTTTTGTCCGTCTTTTCGGCACTTCTTAATATTATAACACAACGATTGGCCTTAATTCCAGGTCGTTAGTGCTTGTCATTCACGAGAAATCGTGAACGAGAAAAATATCTGAGCGAACAAACACAGATGCGTACAAAACATGTACGTGATACGGATGTATTTTAGTACAGTTCACGCATTTCACCAGCCGACGCCATGTTGGGAAAATGTAACCAATAACAAAAAAAAGAAATGTCCACCGACAGGTCTACATAAACAACTAAACCAATATGGCGGAGGCTGATGAGAAGAGCGTGTGGGGAGATCAACCAAGAGTGAGAGAGTGAATCTACGCAAGAACATTCCTTTTCTAATTGTACAATGATCCTGACTACGAAGTCTTATTTGGACATTTAATGTATTTAATGACGTCACTGGTCCATTCCTTGTCTAATTGTACCCTAGTCCTGACTATGAAACGTAAAGTCTTATTAATAATTTCAGCGTGGTTTTTTGGGCCCATCACAATAACTTCCCAATATTGGGTACTTAATGTATTTAATGACGTCACTGGTCGATGTATTCATACTATATATCTATTATAATATACATACTTTTACTATATAGAATAAAATATATTACATTTAAAGAATTGTTAATAGAAAATGAGTTATGAGCAGCAGAATATGAACGTAGAACCGAGCAGAGCAGCCATCTAACGCAGCCAAGGTATGGTATGCTATTGCAATGGTATGCGATACAATGACTACCTATATGTTGTTACTTGCTTGTTCGTTCGTTACAGTCCATAGAAGACAAACTACATATTATTCGATAACATTATTATTATTATTTTAACCATCCATACATACCGACTGCTTTATAAAAGGTGTTGTATTTTAGGCAAAGAGTCATTAGCAAAATATTTTTGTAGCCAAACGAACTTTTTTTACTAAGATTTCAATCTGTTTGTTGTCGTTTTCAAAAAATTAACACTAGAATGCGAAAGTGCGGGGAAATTTTAATGCCAGGTAGGGCATGTCCCTAGAAAGATCACTACCGTACACTTAACTCTTTTTTATTGAGACTGTTATAAGACCGTGGGACAGAAAGCGTGCTTTAAATGATTAATAGGTACATACTTGAAACTTCGTGAGTGGCTTCCGTTTGGCGAGTCTATCAATATTATCTCTACGACTTTTTTTCGAAAGTGCTGTGTTTTCAAATGAGCATGGCAACGTCATATTTAAGCTATCGATCTGAAAACACGCAGCTGGAAATTTGTCGGACACTATGACAACTTGATAACATTAATTATTTTTAAACAATATTTTGTCCGACAAAAATTCTGCATCGATGAGCTTGCCTACCACCTCAAACATGCCGCACTTAAGTATTTTTGTTTTTAAATGCATACATGGCTCACTAATTATTAATGTTATCAAGTTTTCATAGAGTCCGACAAATTTTAGACCGCGTTTTGTCAGCTTTAATATGCCTTTATCACGCTCATTTGAAGACGCAGCACTTTCGAAAGAAGTCGTAAGGAGATCTTTGATAGATTCGCCAAAAGGAAGGTACTCGCAAAATTTAAAGTATGTACTAATCATTTAACAAAGCATCCTTTCTGTCCCTCGGTCAATATGGCTATATAACACATAAAAGAACGTAAGGTGTTGACGGAAGATATAAGGGAATTAAGCAATCAGAGTCAAGTGTTTTATTATTCTAACTGTCAAATCGTAAGGTGTACGTAAACATACAATTGGTCAATTTTCTTACGTCTTACATTTTTTTATGTTCGATATTAATGAAAAACCCACGAGAAAGCATTACCAACTAGTTTTCCAACGTTCTTTTTTCTAAACCGTAAAATTTAGGCAGTGAACTGCTTATTGATCCTTTTTTCAAAGCAAATCAATCGTGCTCAGTAACCTGATCATCTTGGTCCAAAAAAAGTGGCCAATCTCGGAATTTAACGGAATAAGCTGAATTTTTGCCCAGCCCATTATGTGTTTACACCGGTAATACTAGAAAATTCGTTTTCTGAAAAAACTTGTTTGAAAAATTTATTTTTCTAAACTCATTAAACATACCATTTCAAAGTCGTAACGAATGATGTTTTATTAATAAACTTTAGTGAAACATTTTTCGTATTCCCCAATGGCTCTTCAGCTAACATAATGATGATAATGGGATAGGTGCATAGTACCGCAGCTATTATGATTACACAGTAGTACCAACGTTTTACTTTTTAGTTTTCTCTATATATGTACTAGTTTTATTTACCCAGAGATAGTAACACTTTACAATATACATTGCATAGTCTATTTCATTAACTGTGTGATAGAACAATTGAATAACATCGAACGCATCGCAACGCGACAATGTAATAGACTCAAAGTCTATTATTTTCTGTTAATAATCAACTCCATATCACTTTTACTACTTTTTTTTTATACCAAACTGAAGAATATTTAGAATGTGTAAATGAACTATCAGATTCATTTTGCGAGCTGCATACCGGTCTGTTGAATTGCCATTTCTTCAGATTTGATCGGGAGACTCCAGCAATCAAGTTTCTCCCGGCTTCCGATTAACATAAGTCGTAAATAGTCGTCCAGATTTCAGTAAATAATGACATTTATTTTTATTATTTGTTTTATATTTAGATAATTTTCGACAATTCTGAGCAGCTATTATTTGAAAGAAAAATTGGGTATACAAAACATCCAAAATATCGTAAAGTATTAAGACTCGGTGATATAGTTAGATAAATTTTATAATCTTCTGACTTTCTGGTTTATCTTTCGAATTTTCACGCAAAATCTACTGAATGGATACTTATTGAAATAAATACCACGATAATCGAAATAAAATTGTATATTAAGAAATTTTATTTAAGAAATATAATTAAAAATAAGTGAAAACAAACAATTGACTGAGTTAATTATTGAAATACCATGTATAGACAGTATTGATTACTCTGTCACATTACACATACATGTCACACATATATATGTAACTGATGTTCTCATATAATACATACTATACAATTTGTGCATAATTATCGCTCTCACGGGTAAACAGTGATGTTTACGAAAAAATGTTTCCAACAAAAGTTGTTTATTTTTTTATAAGAAAAATTTTTTACATATAAACTTTTGTTCTATCTCTAACGGTTTACAAGATGGGTCCTACGGACCCAAGATTCAATTGACCTATATTCATTTACGAAGTAGATGAGCAATACCTCATTTTTTACGTCCTAACGCTATAAAAATTTCAGCTTAATATCTCTTTTAGTTTTAAGACAGACAGATGATAGGCAGACAACAGACAGGCAGCCGACAGACAGGCAGACACCCGGAAATGGACTAATTAGGTGGTTTTATGAACACAAATACCAACATTTTGTTCACAGTATCAAATTTTTAAGCGTTACACACTTGGGACTAAACTTAGTATACTTTGGTACATTTCATATACATAGTATAAACATACAACAGACTAACATTTCGTTAAATATCGATATTTCGATTGCAACGCAACCATCGTCAGCAACTAAATTTCTTCATATAACACATTCTTTACAAAGTTAAAAATAAATATGTAAAACATTACCAAAAATTACAGGTACACAAAAATAAATAGAAAAATACAAAAATTATCTCATAATCGAAAAAATAAATTTTTTAAGACCATCAAACTTTTTATAATAGTTGTTGATAGTCTTGAAAAATTTATTTTTTTGACTTTGTGATATCGGACATTATTCGTTTTTCTTGAAACTTTTTTGATATACGTCTGGTAGAATTGTTTTTGTAGTTTGACCAATTTTTCTTATCAATAAGAGGTATTAACTTCACTTTTTAAGTCCTCCCAAAAATTTGTCATGTAAACAACAAAATATTTGATACGTTTTTTGTGTTACGTATGTTATTTAATACGTATTCGTTTACACTTCAATGATATAACTCTAATACTGCTTGAGTATAGAGTAATCCTGGTCCCTATTTTTTATTTTATTTGGCTTCTGCATGCTGTTCAGTTCAAGTTGCACCCAAAGGTATATATTTTATACATGATAGTATGTAATATATTAATCACGAACTCAAATGAATTGAAGATATTGAATAATCATTGTATATTGGTACTATGTGTCTGAAAAGTTTCAATCGTCCAACGCTTCTTAATTATATTTTCAATCATATAGACCGATATTTAACCAGAAAAATGGTACGTCAGATACATCAATTGTTGGATTCCTTTAAAACACATTTCTTGCCTAATACTCTTTGTAAATAAAAAGCTAGATAATTGGAGGATTTATTTAATTTTCATTCCTTCAAATTTTACAAAATTTAACTATTAGGGTAAACTGACCTAAAATCATTAGCCTGCAACTTTATTGAATATTTTTAAATAGGGCTAATCAAAATTTTAAAATAACCGGTGAACTTAAATCGGATATTATTACCTTTTTTTGGTCTTCATACATACACGAAGAATAAATTAGATTATTTTTAATTATTATTTTTTTATTATTGACAAATTATCAATCGATCAATCCGTTTGAAGTCAATGTCTATGAATAAAATGTAGACAATGCGTTAGGTACTTTTAAAACGCATTGTAGTATAAAACTAATATCTATTGATACTTATTTTAAAATGTTACTTACCTACTCACCTATTGATGTATTATTATAATAAAACGAATCAGCTTAAAAATGTATGTAGCTATATAACTACTTACAACATTATAAAATTCACCTGTATTTGTATTAAAACCACATAACACAAATTTACTATAAGGCCCTACTATATACAGATACTCTTGATAGAAAGTTAAGTAATCAAAATATATATTATATATACTAACTTTTATATATATCTTTAACACAGAGTTTGGAATCCATTGAAGGTGGAATTACAATGTCATCATGTTTTTGAAATTTCTTGATAATAATAATTCACTGATCATTGGCTATACTTGATAACTAATACAGTAACCTTGTCATTTGAAAGTCCGGGGTAGTCTGCATCAAATCCCGTAGTTCCCATTTTTTGCAGACTTGTTTTTGATGTTTGTCTTATGAATAATCCAGGTTTGTAACCTCGAGCGTTGAACGCAAGTTTGTCAAAAATTGAAAAATCCGTGAAAATTTTCGATTTTGGCGATTATAACCCTAAAGAACTAGTTTTTTGATGAAACCTTTTCAGTACGTTTTTAAAGTCGACTAAATTTGCTACAATATGAGACGAGAATGGATTCTGTAGACCCAATACTTTCCTAGATAAAGCCTTTCAAAATTTATCGACGTAACTTTATACATCAATTTTAACGTCAAATCCGGTAGTTCTGATTTTTAGCAGACTTGTTAATGATGTTGTCTCAATGTATAATGCAAGTTCGTGACCTTGAGCGACGGCGCAACTTTGTCAAAAATCAAAAAACCCGTGAAAATTTCAGCTTTTTCAGATTTTGGCAAATATAACCCCAAGTTTTTGAAGTATATCACCATAGAAATACATATAAAATTTGCTTATAACTTCGTCGTTTTTTTATCAATTTTAATTTCACTTTCAAATTTTGTCATGGTATCAAGTCTAATTTTACATTTTTATACATAATATGGCAAATTCGACATCAGACAACTACCGTCTTCTAAGGCTGTATACATTTCTAAAAAAGTCAAGGAAAATTAGATTACGTTATATTGGAAATTTAGGAATCGTAAAAACAGTTTGAAAGCTGATTTTTTTTGAAAAACCCATTTTTTTAATTTCTTGACATTAAAGATTTTGTTTAAAATTCTTAGATAATTCAACCTTCAATTTGGACCAAACTTTTTGTATGGTTATATAGATCTAAGTATCAATGAATGCCTTACTACTGTATATAATAAATACACTGACAACTTTTCAATTCAGCGTAATATATAGTCTGTAGTCGGTACTGTGATATATCTATCTATTCAATGTACTTACACTTATTATGGAGCCTTACCTTAATCAGCTTTGTGGAATCGTCGTTATTCGTTGTCACATATATGATGTACTCCTACACCAATACCAACGATATCTTTTATGTATTATATGTAATTCAAAGTTAATACCATTTTCAATTACATGAGAAAAAGTACAAGCAAAATAAATCGGTAAATACAAATAATGTATGTATGAATTCATTTTTATAGTACAACTGCTGGGGGATAGATATACAGTGACTAGATTAAACTAAATCACACACTGGTCTAAATTATCATCACTAGCGAGGCAATAAGGAATAAGACAAACGTATTTACTTTGTAAACATTCAATTTAATGTTCATATCCAATGTGTAACACCAAAAAAAGGTTTCAGTTTCTGTTAATTGTCTAGCGATACACGAATTTATCTGTTTATCTACTGGGAAATGTACTCGATTTTTTCTGAATGATTTTCCCATATAATAAGTGTAAATCTGAAATCGACGAGGTTCTCTTTGCGAACTGATCTTAAGAAAATCAATATTAAATGGACAAAAACACATAGTTGCTAATAATAACATATGGCCACGGAACAATCGTGTATTTTCTCTTAATCTTCAAAAAGCCCGCATAATCTTCGAAAGGCCCATGATCAATACAATAATATCATCCTTCGAAAAGCCCATTTTCCCTGGATCTTCGAAAAGCCCATGGTTAATACAATAGCATTCTATTTTAACTGCTATAAATATTGGTTGGGATGCAAACAAAGTAAACATTTGGTCGACCCGATTCACAATAGACATAAGTTACTAAGTTGGGCTCAATAAAAAGGGCTCTGTAAAGGGTTAGCTGCCCGTTTATAATAAATAAATAAAAAAATAAATAAATATATAAAAATTTTAAAAAAAAATGAGATAGATAATATGATAATTAAATGAAACGATAAAGACAACTTTGTTATTGGATAAATGTATTTATTGATTTGGTTAATTATCTCCTAAATTAGGCCTCAGATCGAAATTTGGTAAATAACTTTTTCGTTCGTCTTTATAAGCTTATTTAGGAAGTAAAGAGTTCTGCAGTCAATTAAAGAACACCTTATAAATATTATCAGAAATTTCATGGATTTTCTTGCAAAAAATACCAAACCGATAACGCAACTCGCTACGACTAATATATGCAACTAAAATTTTATGAAGTTTAAAAATATAAAATATATAAATATGAATAAACATGTCCTAAATCCCAAATATAATGTCATATAAAACTAAAAACATTTCGGATAATTTTCACTTACCATGGATATTATCATAATACAGTAAATAAGAGAAAATATGTACTTGCACTGTAGGTATATGTTAGTACAAACGGTTGTCAACATTTCAGCAGGCCATATATGGTTATAATAATCATATTCTGATGATGATAACCTTTTAAGTTTAACCACAAAATGTTCACTGAGAAAATATACATAATACTCATTAAATTCTACGATTGTACACTTAAGGCCATAAAAAAGTGAATCATTCTTCAAACATATATTACATAGCATAAGCCGAAGACTAGAGATTTTTTAAACTATATTTTTCTTTATTTCAAAGGAAACGGCACGCGCTACTTACTTAGAACCTCAATAACTCAAAACTCATAGACTTCGATATTTCGAACCTAAATAAACTCTACTAGATCTCTTTGAGATTTGAGCTATCGAGGTTCGCTTGTACTCGATAATTTTGAAAGCAAAATAGTTATCACTTCATATTATAAACAAAAAATCACCTTCTAAAGGTATTTTCTGAATCTGAATTTTTGCTAGTTTCAAGAATTTTTCCAAATCAACTTTGTTATGCAAAGGTTTTTATGTGCAAATATAGCAAAAACCTAATTTATTCTTTACCTGATTTATTTAATTTTTCCAACAAAGAATGGTCAATTTTGCTTTCTATTTTCTATTTAAAATTTTGGCGAAGAATTGTTCCAACAATAGATAATAATGGTTAGGCTAGGTTAGATTATATTGGCTGTCTACGAAGGACACGCTTAGGCTATAGAGCCCATTGTGATACCATATATGTGTTTTACCACCTTTCCGCTGATAATTTTCATTTATCAGCTCCTCAATTTCAGAGGCTGAGACCACCTCCTACATCCATATACCATGCACTACACCAGCTCAACACAACTATTAATTAAATTAATTTTGTTGCGACGGCGGGAATTGAACGCGCTACTTTAAGCATGCCGCGGACGGAATTGGTTACGCCTTAACCAACTGATAGCTAAAAATAGTAAACAATAAAATACTCCGTACGTTGCTGGAAGGCTTGGATTCTCGGATTTTTTGAAACTTCGATAAAACTTTATCCTCAATGGGCTACTCAAAAAAAGCCTCTTAATATTGTGTGTACAATCTCACTTACTACATTCCAATACTGTTTTTAGAATACCTTATTTTATTTATAATAAATTTTCCCATACAATCCAAGTAATCAGAACAAATCCAATAATCGGTAAACCCCTAAATTTTGTTGAGTCTCGGCTATCGAGACTCTAACGTATATCTACCTGCCTTAATTTGTCGCCATTTTAAAACCGATGATAATAAATCATCGAATATTGATTCATTTTTTGAGTGTCAAGTGTAGCTATCTGATATGTACTCATGTGTATTTAATATTATTTAAAATTTTCTTTAAACATTATTTCATGTATATTATCATCAACAACCAAGCAAAACGAAGCGCAGAGAGTAGAATTTATTTTATTAAAAAACCACAGCTAATCTTTGGTTTTATAAAATGTTTAGTATTATAAAGTATAGTTACTTAAACCATAGCTAGCTTGGTTAACCTGTTCTCTCAACTCTATACTGTAATATAATGATAGGTTTTACTTTTATTATAAAATATAATTATTATGAAAATGGTTTTTATAAATCAGTTGAATGTTCGCTTTAGTCTCTCTATATGATGACATTTTTTATCCAATATAAATATAGTGAAACCTCAATAAGTTAGTGTCAAAGGAAAACGTTTTAGAGTTTTTACTTAAGCATATACTTAGGGTCTGCCAATGCTGACGATGGAATCAAATCTGGACCAGCATTGATTTATAAAGCCTTAGTTTGCCACCATTAGCCCGAATCCTGAATCGAAACTAATAAATCGAGCCCTAGTTTGTTAAGCCTTGTCCTAGGCATCAGGACAAACTGTTTGTTGTGTTGTCTTTGTCCAAGATTGGACCAGCAATGGTTTGTCAAGTCTTGGTATGCCATATCGTGACCTATTCTTGATTAAGGATAATGAACTGTGTTGTTAATTATACTCTGTATATATGTAAGATATAATCAGGTATACTAAGTTTAGTCTCAAGTTTATAACCATTGTCGAAGACTAAAATCTGAATTAGTATACGTAAAATCATAATACAATGCGGAATACTATATAGCATCCATGCGATTACCAAAGAAGTCGACCCGTAAATATAACTAACATTCTATTCATATTTTCTTGAAATTATTTTGTATGTTTAAAACAAATGTTTTCATTTTTTTTATTGTTTCAAATTTCAATTTATGCCAAGGAAACTTAAATTATTATTTAGAAGTCATAATATGAAACATGATAAAAAAATTTTATCCCATTATTAAAAAATCTTAATTACATCTCTTAAAAACTAACTAATGTTTAATGATACAACTAGAGATTCTTGATAATAACTTACGTCTTCATAAGAACAGAAAAAAAATACGAAAATTAAGAAAAAAAATTTAACCAACCAAACTTTAATTAATTTTTATAAAAATATTAATTTCAGATTCATTGCAAGCTCCACGATTTACAACACAACCGTCATCAAGTAGCAGTATAGTAAGTGAGGGTCGAACTAAAATACTTCAGTGTCAAGCACTTGGTAAGTTTATGTTGTATACATTTTTACAAAATGGTCCACCAAAATTGGTCATGTCCCAAGAGAAATCTGAATTTTGTATGTAAAAAATTGATTTAAAATCCATTCCCTTTATCCAATATGATACAATCAAAAACTTTAAAGTATCTGCTTCTTATGCTTGCCGCGATCCGACCCCCTTACTTGGGATGAAAGACGTTTTTCTTTATTTTCTTGCTGTAAGTATATCGATTTTATCGAAAGTATACAAAACTAATTTCTTTTGTAAATGGTAAAATTTAGACTAACATTGATATTTATCGAAATAATCAAGGTTGAAAAATTATTAAAAAATAAAAATGTAGAAAAAGTTAATATTGTATATTTTTGTTTAAATTAATAATTATTGAGAAAATCTTTTGATAACAAACTATTTTTCATCCTGATATTACCTAATTTGGAAAATAAGCTGTTGGGTATGGATTCCTATTCGAGAAAATTGAGCTCACTATCCTTCCACGACTCCAAAAAGGTGTAAATAAAAATTTGATTAAAGATTATCCCCAAAAATCCTACATCGTGAAAATATCAAATTTTCTGATTTAAAAACAACTGCAAAAAAACTTCCTCTTACCAAAGATCGTGGCTGTAAGGACTTGTATTCCTCCTAAATGTATTCATGATTTAATCCTTGCATGTATCATTTTTTATGGACCATTCTGTGTATAGTTTCTATGTTATATGTTCTTAATTGTTTTGTCAGCACATTGTTTTACATTTTATAAAATATTATCTTCTGTACCCATCCCCTTCTAAATTTCCCACCTTCACACACACTGTGTGATACCACGTCCCTGACTTCCTCTTCAACCATGATCATATACTTCCTATCTTCATTCATTTACTTTTAATTTTGTGTATACTCTACCTACGAAGACACATCAGAGTGAGTATATTTCTCAGTGTCATTAAAAAAAAAACCAGGGATACAATATATTGTATTTTACCGGCTTCATTATTATTAAACAGGAAAAAAACATTAGTGGAGTATGAGGAACAAAGCGTAGACAAAGGTTCTGGAGTTCGATTCTGTAACTTCACTTTTGGCTTTTCGATCTAAACCATTTACTTCACTTTTAAAATTTTCATTACATTTGATAGTTCAAAGGGGGTTGAATAAAACTACAACTCTAAGTAGAATGCATGAGAAAATGCACCTACCTGATTAAAGTGATAGTAGTAATACATAATTTCAGGGGATGAAACTATCAGGGGACGATAATTTCAGGGAATGGTGTTCGGAAGTAGGGTACTTCTTTCCCACCCTTTGGGGTAAATCGAAAAAGCACAAGTTCGCATGAATATGACTTTATTAATTACACTCAGGCAAACATTTTGTACCGGTTTTATTTCCTCGATTAGTAAGCTTATGAGAAATATTGAAAGATTTTCTTATATTTGTAGAGCGATTTAACCCCTAATACATGATATCATCAAGGTTGTCTGAGTGTTTTGTATGAGCTTTTATATAATCTACAAAGAAAACTGATTGTTTCCGACCTCCATACCACGCATACTCAAGAAAAATTGTTTGCGATTCATGATTAACTTTTTTCTGATAAATCAAAATACAAAATTTCATCGAAACATCAGACACACTTTCACTAGCCAGTTTCTACACTATCAGTTGTAGAAACGAGGCGAAGCATGTCGATACAATACAAGAGATATGATACTTTCCTCTTTTATTGCAGCGTCACTAATAAAAAGGCAAATATCTCGTTATCACATCATTAAGTAAATGAAATAATTAAACAAATTATTGATCTATAGTTCTAAATAAAACGAAAAGTTTAAATATTATTAAAATAACACAATTTTCGACAGGTTCGAAAAATATTTTTGGCCCTGCATCCTTTTAGAAATATAACAGATTGTATATGGAAACATATTATATCCCATTCACATAATTTCAACATCCTTTTTTCTCACCCTTAACTTCCTTACAAATAATATCAAAAAAATTATTTAATTATTCAAAAATTTAATGCAGAAAAAGAATTTTGTACAAATTTTCCTGTTTCTGAAATTTTTAGGTTATCCACATCCAAAATATCAATGGTTACGAAATGGAGAACCATTACAGCCTGAATTTACGAGTGAGCCATATTACAAAATTTTAAATACAAAACGATCAGATGCTGGACGATATCAATGTGTAGCTAAAAATGATGTAGGCTCGATATTTAGCGAAGAAATTCAAGTGACTGTCGCATGTATGTATCGAAATTTCTTTTGCATAAAGAGCCAGAAAATAATCATTTTTATAATATACAGATATGGGAACATTTGAGGATTTAACTGAAAAATCTATTAGTGTGGAATCTGGACATCCTGTTATAATTGATTTACCCCCAATTGAATCAAATCCACCACCAGAAGTCACGTGGGATGCAGAAGATCGACCACTTCCATATGATATCAAGTATGCGGTTACGCGAGATAACCAGTTAATTATTTTATCGTCAGAGGAAAGTGATGAAAAAGCTTATAGGTTAGTCGTTTGAATACATTTTTGTGGATGAGAGTTTTCTAATTCGATTTTTTCGTCTTTAGGGCAAGAACGATAAATACGCAGTTGGGGAAAGAGGAATATAGTGCATACGTTCGAGTTCATATCACTGGTGATCCCTCTAAGGAAATTGCCCCAGAAATTATTGTAAAGCCACAAGACACAACCATTATTAAGGATCAGCAATTGGCTGAATTACATTGCATTTCTAATGCAAGGTAAGGCTGTTTAGTTTCTTAGTTTTCAGAACTTAAAATTAACGATAAATGTATTTTACTAGGCGTCTGCATGAATTGGAAACATTATGGCTAAAAGATGGTATCTTAATCGATAATTCTGGTGTTAATTATAATTTTAATGATATTTGGAACCGTACGTTGGGGATAGTGTCTGCAAATTTAACGCATACTGGCATTTATACGTGTCAAGTACGATTAAAAACTGGCGGATTTCCAACAGTGACAGCATCAGCCAAAATTACGGTACATGAAAAACCATCATTTTTAAATCGTATCAAATCAGAAACACTAGGAGATTATGGAACAGCAATCACTTTGCCGTGTGACGTTATTGGAGAACCTCCACCAAATGTTATGTGGTATAGAAATACAATAAATGTTGAAACCCTGCCAGGAAATAGGTATGTGTCGTAAAAAAAATCACCTGAGAAAATACTTACAGTAAATTCGAATATAACCCCGGTAAATTCATTTTGTCCTTCCATTTGTTACCAAAAGACATCTATCTGTTATATTTACCGAAGCTAAATTCGAATTTACCGAAAGAATTCAAACTATATCATTTTGATTTCTTGTCAAATATGACAATTTTGTTATTTTAACAGATACTTAATCCAAGAAGATAAGTCACTGCTCATCAAAAAACTATTAATGGAAGATTCTGGCATGTTTCAATGTATTGCATCGAACGATGCTGGTCAAGATTCCGAGTACACATGGCTCAAAGTAAAAAGTAAGTTTTCTTTTAAAAATAATTTCGTATTATTTTAAAATTAGGTGGTCTAACAATTCTAAACAAAATATATTTCGATGTTTTTAACATTATTTCATACAGAGAGAAGTAAACATACCCGAATAAAACGGGATCAGCCATCACGTAGTCGGGTAGTACGCGTACGTACTGCCTCTTCGTCAGATCGACATAAAAAATTTCATTTTGATACAACGCGTAAGGATTATCAACATTTTTATTGTATTGTGCTCAAGACTTACTACTCAAACTAAAATGCACTGTGCTGCGATTGTTTTTTTTTTTTTTTTTGTTATGATGATTGATTTCAGTTTCTCAGATTCGAAAAAAATCAGTTCACCTTCTAGATTGAAAATTTGCACTTTATCAATTTTTTTAGTTGTAGAAATTATTTTTTGATTCAATCTCTTTTTGCATGTGAATTATCTTTAAATAAAGCACCTAGAATGATGTTATAGTATGGCAAAAGGGCTGTAAACATAAGAAATAAATTTTATAGTCCACTTTTTTTATGACCTTTTTGCCATTATATGAGTTCACTCTTATAATTTTTGAATTACTATTGAATGTGCATGGTTTTGTTTCGCAGTGAGCTGTCTCCATTTGCCCAAGAAAGAAAGGTCTTATCTTACATTTACCTTGCAGAAATTTTTCTTGGGTTCTGCTTACTATCGTATGCTGTGAAAAGATTTCACTAGCCAATCAATTTTACTAGCGAAGCTCAAACTTAATTACAAGATTTCAGATAAAGCCAAATTCATTTGGATTATATCTTTTGAAACATTTTTATTTAAAATTACATTTTTGCTTGTTACCTATAAACTGACAATACGCCTAATTCTGTAAAAATTGCACGTTAAATATGCGTGAAACAATTTTGCTTTTTGAACTGTTTAAGAAAGAAAACTTAAAATTTTGCTGCTTCTACCACAGAAGCAATTTTTTCTTCTATTAAATAAATCATCTAAAATTTTAAAAATTTCTAACTATAAATATAGACAAATTTTGCCTGCAACGCCCTACTTATAGCCCTGGAAAATTATTCTAAACAAAAATTATGCCATTGGCTGAGGAGGAACTATCACATTCACACAAATTACATATTAGACTATAATTTGTCAATTATTAGCTTAGACAATATAAATTCATTTTAGTGATTTTAGTCAGTTAAATTTTTCTACGAAAAATTAAAGAATATTTTTGTTCTTAGTTTCTAGAATAAATTTTGCATTATATACAACTTTTGTAGAACCATTTTCTTGTCTTAAATTATATTTTTTATTACAAACTTCATTATAATTTTAGCTTCCATACCAATAATGGAAACTCCTCCACATAATGTGACCGTTTTGGATGGAAAAGATGCTACAATATATTGTCGAGCTGCTGGAGCACCCACCCCTAACATCACATGGATATATAATGGTACGCATCCTTGAAAATTGTTTTTTTTTTTTTTTTTTTGGTTTTTTTTAATAACAAAATGCACAGTTTTTTTTAGTTAAATTTTTTTTTAAATTTACTATATTTATATAATTTATATAACTACTCTGTACCAGGTATAAAATCAGCGTATTTTTTTGGAATTATTTGCAGAAGGTCACTTTAACAAAATTCTTAAGTAATCCAACAACGCTATTCCGAGTAACTGCGATCGATATTAATGAGCACTTCTATCAAATTTCCTTCCTCAAATCTTGAATTTTAGAAGTAATGTCAATTATCTGTATAGAGATATTAATGATTCATAAAAATAGTTATGGTAAAACTTGTTGAGATCAGGGGCGGATTTAGACTTAGTGCCGGCCTAGGCTCGGTTTGATATACCGCCCTTTCGGCCGCACATTTATTCGGTTTTCTAAAATTTTCGAAAGTAGGATTTACTGTCATTTTTCGAGAATTTTTTACAAAACAACTAGTTGAAGCTACTCGCAAATTTTTAACTGCATCTTTTATGGTTTTGGAGAAAATGGACTCCAAAGTTTTGTCCTAGTTTGCTCTTTAACGGGTAAACAATGATATATACGAAAAAATGTTCCAAACAAAAGTTGTTTATTTTTTTTTTTTTTTAAATTTATACTTTTGTTTAAAAATTGATAAACATTGAGGAACGTAAATGTGTTCTCAAAATTGTTCAATTCATCTCTTTTTTTTTTTAATAATCCATATTATTTTTCGATAAAGACTAATATTGATAAGAGCCAATTGATCTATTAAAAAATTAACATTGCGGCAAATTTAAAAGTAAATTTCATCATTAAATTATTCAATACATTTTATTGAAAAAATTCGGAGTGCTCCTAAATTGGTTCACCTTTGAAATTTACGACAATTTTGCCGCCCCTAAAATTGTGGCGTCCTAGGTCCGGGCCTCACGGACCTAAGCCTAAATCCAGCACTGGTTAAGATCCATATTTCTTTCTAACATCTACATAAATGATCGATTTGCCGAAAATAATTCCGAAAAATGTACGCTGGTTTAGGACTATACTAAATTATAGAGTATTTTGTTTTAGTTCAATTTTTTTATATTTTTTACATAAGTATGCACAAATACCCACGTCATTATTACTGCAATTGTGCCCGTAACTACATTTGTTGTAATTACTTGTAATATTGAATGCCATCGTTTACACGAGACATTATTTATAATGACAAATTATATTAGTCAAGTGTAATTCAAAAAGGCATTACATATATTGTGGAATAAATTTATAACACTGTATAATTTTACTAACTCAAATAATAATTCTTAGAAATTAATAAAATTTATCCAAAATAGAGCATTTATTATTTGTTAAAATATATAAACTTTTAATAAGGTATTCTACTATGTTTGAAAAAGTATTTCAAAATATTGATTTTCCTAATAAAAGGCCACAAAAAAATATATTTCGGAAAAATAAACACGCTTTCTTGCTACTCGAGATTGTCTTTTTATTGGAAATCGAATCACATCGTTTGAACTCGAAGTGAATGCGAAAGATACGCTGAGCCATTTCGGCGAATCGCCATTTCGAATAAACTCTTTAGCGATTTACACTAAAAAACAAAATATGGCATGAACACACAGGTCGTATTGTATATCCCCCACTGCGCTACCATCACTATAGCCGTAGCTAGACAGTTTCCAAATCAGAAAGTTCTTTCTGCCCCACCTTATAAGATAATTTAATATTGTAAGTCATTAAACAAATACTCTATTTTTGATTAAATTTTTAGTTATAACATTTAAGTGTGTTGTTTTGTGGCATTAGATTTGCTAGAATTAGTTAGTGGTTTACAGATGAATTTCGCATTGAGGTGACAGGCCGCGTACAAATACATGAAAATGGTGATTTACTGCTAGCTGCTGTACGTGAAAATGATGCTGGCAAGTATGCGTGCACTCGTGCTAATGAAGCAGGAGTTGTACATGGTGAAGCATACTTAACAGTGTTAGGTAAATTTTGCATAATTTTTTAATAACAAAACTAACTGAGTTGTAACTTAAGTCTCATTTCCTAGATCAATTTTTTCAAAACAGCAGTGACTTCGTTAAAAATAACAATGTACTCATGAAATAACAGTACCGTTGAAATTTTAAGTGAATATAGCATTCTTTAAAATTGTTATATTTCACAATAAGTGCTGCCATCTATATATGAAGTTGTAAGCCAATGTTAAATCTTAAATATCGGTATTTTTAACGAAATTATTGTAGTTATAACCGCTACATTGATTTGGGAATTGATGAGAAGAGAAATTGAATTCATAAATATTGCTAAAAATACCAGATTTATAATAATATTTTTCTTTTGCGAACAGTTCGAACACAAATAATTCAACCTCCAGTGGACACATCAGTTTTACTTGGACACACAGCAACCTTACAATGTAAAGTGTCCAATGATAAATCTGTCCCATATACAATCGAGTGGTATCATAATAAACAGTAAGTATCCAAAATATCTTCCAAAATGATCCTGTCCAATAAGTTTAATTTTAATAAAGGTAATCCACATAGAAATTCTTTATTGCAAGTTCAACTACGATATATGCGAAAACAAGTTTTTTCCAAGTAAATCAATGATCAATCGAGGTTTAAGGGAGGCAGCTACTCTGACTTGCCTTCCCCTCGGTACACCTTTGTTTTCTCCAGTTAAACATTATTTAGGGCGAAAGAAACTAACTATATGGGCTTTCAATAAAATATTAAATGCATAAGCTAAATTTGTCAAATTGAATGTTTCAAATTTTATTATAAAAATTGGTTTATCCGTGTCTTCATATTTAGAGATTATAAAGAAATTTTATTTATTTATTTTGTTTTTTAAAATTTGATGAACAGGCTCATTTTAAATAAAATTAGTAAAAATGCTTTAAAATAACATGATGATTTCTTCCGAAGATTAATGGTTTTGGGGAATAATCAACGGATCCGTCTTCATGAAGATGGTACTCTAGAAATCGAAGATGTTCGCGCTGCCGATGTTGGCGTCTATACGTGTACTGTGACATCTCCAGGAGGGAATGATACACGAGTCGCTAAACTGAATGTCATTGAATTACCATTTGCACCCACAAATGTTCGAGCCACACGAATTGATGGTTTTACACAACGAGCGATTAATGTTTCTTGGACACCTGGATTTGATGGAAATAGTCCAACCAAACAATTTATTATACAGAAACGAGAAGTTCCAGAATTTGGTATGTTGGTTTTTCATTATTTTCTGGGACTATTATAGGAATGGTGTAGAACTAATATAGGAATTAATTGTTTTTTCTGAGTTTTAACTAAAACAAAGTAAAAACTAATTTAGGATTTTTCTGGTGCTAATTAAGGATATTACGTTAAGTGATCATCTATCTATCATGTGCGCATTTTTTTACAATTTGTTTAGTCTGGCTACATCGCAGTTTCTTCACCTATAAAATGGCTACGGATTTTTGTTTTTAAACACAACCTTAACTAATTTTAAGTCTATATTATGAGACTTTAAGCGTTTATCCAAGCTAGCTTTTTATCTGCATAGCTAGAATCCTTCTAATGATAGCTACACCCATACAATAAGTTATTTTTTGCCATATTGATCAACCAAAGTTTTATTAACCATCTTATATTGTATTCAATTCTAGACCATTTGGTTGAAGGTGCTGAAAACGGTGGTAATTTTCCCAGTTTTTATTGATAGTTACCCCCAAGCTTCTGCGATGAGATTTCTGTAATGAGAGTTAGAGCGTGTTTATTTCTATTATTTTGATAATTAACTTAAAGATATCATTTTCCAAAAAATCCTTTTGTCGCAACTCTCATTAATGGAAGTCTTTCCGAAAGCTATTGCATTAAAGTTTTCCAAGACAGACCTATACATAAAATGTTTATGTTTTAATTTAGGTTAAAAAATCCTATTTGAATTTCGATTAAATTAAATTGAATCCGTTTCTCAGTTGAAAAAGTGATTTATTTCCTTCCACATTCTTATTGAAACTGATTCCAAACTTTGTGTAGAATTTGGTAAATGAAACTACTTATTCATTTCACAATTCAATTTTATTTATGAACAAAATACAAGTTCATTTCAATTAATTTTTATTTATTATGTTGCGATGGCTACTCCTACCAACACACTTTCCATCCAACACTTGATTCTCCTCGAAACGTATGAGTTTGTTCCACTATGTTTCTATGTATAGTTCAATATCCCACACTTTGATTTACAATTAATACGTTTCAATTGGAAATCTCGATTTCTTTCCCATTTAATTTCCGATATACCCCGGCAAAACCATTATTTCATCATTGGCGATGCCTGAAGGAAAGTCATATAAATTAATAATTAATTTTTTTTTAATTCAATAAAATCTACCATTGTAAACGAGTTCATTTTTCTGATGAATTCATAATTTTTTCACTCGAAATTCAATTCGATTTTCTTAACCACGGGGAATGTGATTTTTTATTTATTTTTTTACTGTTTTTAAGGAATCGAAAATTTTGGTTTTTAACTATATTCCAAGTAAAGTAGGGATTTTAAAGTTCTAATTTTATATACTAAATAATAATTACCTTTCTAAATTAATGATGAACAAAAATTCTTACCCGCTTATTACCCTCAATCACCTGATTGTATTTTTTTTTTTTAATAATTAATCTAATAACTAATTTTGCATGATATATTTTCGGGAATTTTCGGATTTAATTTTGGATGGTTTATTGTCTTAGTAGTTGTTTTTTTTTTTTACAAAATTCTAATTTAATTTATTTGTTGTTGTCGTTTTTTTCGTTTAAAGCATGCGTTTTGATATCCATATGTGTTAATAGAACTTCTTGCAGGTCCAATACCCGATCCATTATTGAATTGGGTCACGGAATTGAGTAACGTATCGGCGTCACAGCGTTGGGTACTTTTAACAAATTTAAAAGCATCAGCAGCCTATCAATTTCGTGTTAGTGCTGTAAATAGTGTTGGTGAAGGTAGTCCATCAGAACCCAGCGAGGTTATTTTACTGCCACAAGAGGGTAAGTGAATTTTGTCTCGAGTTTCTTTGTTATTTTTTTGTTTTTCTGTCTAAATATAAATTTCAGGATCAATATACAAAAGATATAATTATTTCGAGTAAAGAAAAAAAAAACTTTTGAAATTATTACGCAGGTATTTCTTCTACATATTGTTAAGCCTCCACCACACTCTCGCGAAATAGCACGGGTGAGAAACGAGAATATGGAGGAGATACTTGTAGTGCGTGATTACTTGTGTAGCTCAGTTCAAAAGTTTTGTTAAAGCTACTGCAGCCGCTGTTGCCACTTCGATGTCAGCCAAAGCAATGAGATACTTGCGAAGTAAAATGAATGTAGGTACTCCGCGAGAGTGTGGATGGGGTATAAAGATTTCAATACATAAATATTTGCATGTCTTTGCAGAAGAGACATATGTGTATATTGATCCTAATAAACTAATAAACACTTTGAATTTTTATTAAAAAGAAAAACCTGAGATTATTTTCTGTATAAATATTATGCAGCTGGAAAGAAATGCTGTGAATCAAAACAAGGTGGGAAAAATATTCTCAGTGTTTGTTTACAAAAAATTTCCTGCACGATTTTTATTTGCTAAATAAATTCCTCCACTTATGTAAATAGATTTCCCATAGCATTTTTATAATCACCACAAAATTAAATACCTCTGTCAAGAAAATCAAATTGATATTTTTGATTTTCCTTTATTAGCTCCATCCGGACCTCCACTTGGATTTGTGGGATCAGCAAGATCTTCGTCTGAAATAATCGTACAATGGCAGCCTCCATTAGAAGAACATCGGAATGGACAAATTTTAGGCTATATTATTCGATATCGATTGTATGGATATAATCAAAGTCCATGGAAGTATCGGAATATCACCAATGAAGCTCAAAGAAATTTCCTAATTCAAGAACTTATTACATGGAAAGATTACAATATCCAAATTGCTGCATATAATAATAAAGGAGTGGGGGTGTACACAGAGGGTGCAAAAATTAAAACAAAAGAAGGGGTACCAGAAGCCCCACCAACAATAACAAGAATTGAGCCAGTAAATTCAACTGCTATTGCGTTGTCATGGAAACCTCCAAATCCACAAAAAATTAATGGAATTAATCAAGGTTATAAAATTCAAGCATGGCGTTGGGATAATCAAAATGGGGAAATGGTTGAAGAAAAAATGATGACTGTGCATCCGAATTTATTAGATCCACTTGCTGAGCAATCAGCAATTATGGCTGGTCTTCAAAAATTTAGTGAATACAATATTACAGTTGTTTGTTTCACTGATCCTGGCGATGGTGAACGAAGTGAACCTGTTGAAGTTAAAACTTTGGAAGATGGTAAGTAAATTTTATTTTTTTTAAAATATGTATATACCTGAAAACTTTTTACCTTCTTGGAACCAAAGTTATTGAACTTTATACATATTTTAATTCTCGAATTTTATTATTTTAGTTCCTGATGAAGTCAGCAGTTTGCAATTTGATGAAATCAGTGATCGGGCAGTCAAAGTAATTTGGTCGAAACCACGCCAGACAAATGGAATTCTTATCGGTTATCAATTATCCTATCAAATTAAGGATAACCCAGATTCCATCCGGACACAAAATTGTTCAGCGAACATCACAAGCTTACGCATCAATAATTTACAAGCATCAACTCACTATAAATTTGAAGTTACTGCGTGGACAGCTCAAGGTGCAGGTCCGCCAAAAGTTGCTGTAATTCAATCAGGAGTTGAACCTGTTTTACCAGAGCCACCATCAAAGCTAGCGTTATCAAATATTGAAGCATTCTCAGTGGTGTTACAATTCACGCCAGGTTTTGATGGAAATTCGTCCATAACGAAATGGACAGTGGAAGCTCAAACTTCACGAAATACTTCATGGTTTGTGATCTTTGAAATATCGGATCCGGATGCGAAATCGATAACGGTAACTGGATTAGTACCTTTTATGGTGTATAAATTACGTTTGATTGCTACAAATGTAGTGGGCTCATCAAAGCCCTCGGTTTCAACCAAGGAATTCCAAACTATTCAAGCCCCACCATCGCATCCACCTAAAAATGTAACAGTTCGGGCGATGAGTGCAACTGAAGTTCGTGTACGATGGATTGTAAGTGTATTTCTTCTATTATTTATGTAGTGTATAAAGTGGACGGATTTAGTACAACGCTTGCCTTTCTCTTACCTGTCTTCTTTCCCAAAAAAGTACCCTCGGATAGTAACTCATAAATTACTTTTAGAATATTGAACAAAAATTTCAAAACGAAGTATAAGTAAGAATTGTCTTAGTTTTATGCAAGGAATTAATCACTACTATTTGGAGCTGTGATTTTATAACGTCCTGTACCTATAACTATTTTTTCATTCTAAAAGTAAATGCACATTCTAAAATTCGTAAATTCTTGTTTTATTTAGCCTCTCCAACAAATTGAATGGTACGGAAATCCACGTGGCTACAATATCACATACATCGAAGTTGGGACTGGAAAAATTAATTATGTAGCCATTGAAGATCCCACAGCAAATTCACATGTTTTAGACAATCTCGAGGAATATGCACTTTACGAAATTCGTATGCAATCATGCAATGACGTCGGTAGTTCAAAAATGAGTCGGAAAGCTTTAGAGCGTACGCGGGAATCAGTACCATCATTTGGACCGTTAAATGTTGAAGCAAATGCAACATCATCGACAACCATCGTTGTAAAATGGAGTGACGTACCGAAAGAACATCAAAATGGACAAATTGAAGGGTTTAAGGTGTTTTATGGAGCTAATTTACGGACATCGTTTCAATATAAATTAATTTCAAGCAACACAACTTTTACGACCACATTAACAGAGTTGAAAAAGTTTGTTGTCTATCATATTCAAGTTCTGGCATTTACACGGCTTGGAGATGGCGTGTTAAGTACACCACCAGTTCGAGTGCAAACTTTTGAAGATGGTAAGTTGAAAAGTCTTGAAATCATAAAAGTTTTAAAGAATTTTTTACTTAGAATCGACTAACTAAATTATCTGCGAACGAAATTCTAATTAGGTGATTTTTGAAATTTTAGCTCCGGGTGTCCCATCAAACGTTTCATTTCCTGATGTATCATTCACAACAGCTCGTATAATTTGGGACGAACCCGAAGATCCAAATGGAAATATTCTAGCATATCGTGTAAATTATCATTTAAATAGTAAAACCAGTTATAATTTTTCACGTGAATTTCCACCTACAGAGCGAACTTACAGGTAAATACAAAATTTTAAACTTCGAGTATCACAAACTGAAATTTGTTTTTTTTTTTTTTTTTTAATAGAGCAACAGAACTGGAACCAGAAAATTATTATATGTTTTCTGTAACGGCTCAAACAAAATTAGGTTGGGGTAAAACGGCACATGCGCTAGTTTATACCACAAATAATCGTGAAATACCTCAAGCTCCATCAATTCCACAAATTAGTCGAAGTCAAATACAAAGTCAACAAATTACATTTAGTTGGACACCAGGTCGAGACGGATTTGCTCCGTTAAGGTAAAATTTTTCTAAAATAACGAAGTTCTACGAACTCAGAGCTCGAAGGTAAATTAAATATGATATGACTTCTTTTAGATATTATACGGTTCAACAATCCGAAAATCTCGGTCCATGGCAAACAATACCCGAACGTGTTGACCCACAAGTCACAGAATATACAGCAGTGAATTTAAAACCATTTACAATTTATCAATTTCGTATACAAGCAACAAATGATATGGGTCCAAGTAGTTTTAGCAAAGAATCTAAAGAAGTGCGGACTTTACCAGCAGCTCCTAGTCGTGGTGTAAGCGATTTACGGGTTGTACCTATCACAACAACAAGTGTTCAAGTACATTGGAGTGCAATTGATGAATTATTCTGGAGTGGTGATATTGAAACGGGTGGCTATCGAATTGTCTTCCAACCTGTATCCGATTTCCCTACTGCGTTGCAAGCAACACCCAAGGAGGAAGTGAAAGGAATCAAAAAGGATAAAATTATACTGAAAGATTTAATACAGGATCGAAATTATGAAATTGTCGTGATTCCTTTTAATTCGCAAGGTGATGGACCTCCAAGTCCACCAGTTACAGTCTATGTGGGTGAAGCTGTGCCTACAGGAGAACCACGCGCGTTTGAAGGTGAAGCTGTATCTTCTACGGAAGTACGTTTACGATGGAAACCACCACAACAACATATGCAAAATGGTGAATTACTGGGCTACAAGGTAAGTTTTTTCACCCAAATTATTATGGGTATCTCATAACATTTATAATTAATGTTTTGAAATTTTTCTTCCAGATATTTTATTTAATGACGAGTTCACCACAAGAAATCGAAAAAGACAAGAAAATCGAAGAAGAAATTGAAGTGATACCAGCCACTTATACATCGCATAGTTTGATATTCCTAGACAAATATACTGAGTATCGTGTTCAGATTCTAGCATTTAATCCTGCTGGAGATGGCCCACGATCACAGCCGATTATTGTTAAAACATTACAAGGATTGCCTAGTGCACCGATTAATCTTACATTCAGCGAAATTACAATGAACAGTTTAATGGTATCATGGAATCCGCCCAAAAAACGAAACGGTGATATTATTGGATATTTGGTAACATACGAAACAACAGAACAAAATGAACGTAAGTTTAAAAAAAATTTAAATTTAAAGAAAGAGAAGTTCATTTTCATTCTTTTACAGAATTTAGTAAACAAGTAAAACAAAAAGTAGCGGATACAAATTTGTTAATCCAAAGTTTAGAAGAAGAAATTACATATACGTTTACAGTACGCGCCCAAACTATAGATTATGGACCCGCAATTACAGGAAACGTAACAACTGGACCTCAAGATGGTTCACCAACAACTCCAAAAGAATTAACTATTGATAAAACTGTTTCAAGTGTTGAATTGCATTGGATTAATGGAGCTACCGGGAAAGGGCCAATTTTGGGTTACTATATTGAAACGAAGAAGAAAGGTATAATTTTTTTAATTTATCTTAAATTTATTTGTACTAATTTCATAAATTTTTACAGATGATGGACGTTGGCAAACTGTAACGAAGACAAATAATGGACCTGTCCAAGAATTTACGATTTCGTATCAAAGTCTCTTGCCATCTACATCATATACGTTCCGAGTATTTGCATACAATCGTTATGGTATTAGTTTCCCAGCGTATTCTAAAGTATCCATTTTGACTCCATCTAAATTGTATATGGAATATGGATATTTACAATACAAACCATTTTATCGGCAAACATGGTTTATGGTCGCACTTGCAGCGGCTTCAATAATAATTATTATAATGGTTATAGCGGTGTTATGCGTTAAAAGTAAAAGTTACAAATATAAACGTAAGTTTTTATTTATTAATTTCTTTGTATATTTGTGGCCACAAATTAGTAATCGTCGGAGTATATAACAGAATATAATAGACCGGGAATTATTTTGTAAAACACGAAAATCTAAGAAATATCAAAATATCTTAGAAACTACCTCATAATAAATTGGATTTTTAATTTAGTAGGTTTTTTTACCTTAAATATTCATTTTTATCCAAATTATAAACAAATTTTTTATGATTTTTTCGATTTTACCGATTTCTACTGATTTTTGGGAGCTTAGACTTTTATTTCTAGCTGAAAATAAAAAAATCAAGCTTATTTAAATAAAAATGTTAACTTTAAAATTCAATATGGTTTAACCTCGATGATTTCTGCATAATCAGGCGAAAGTATAATTATTTCTTCTAGAAAATCGGAAACTATAGGATGTATTCAGAGAGTTTATTATCTTTAAAAATTGAAAAGAATTATAAGTAAGATAGAAAGTAGAATTATAAGTGTAAGAATTATAAGAGAATTGTCTCCAAAATACTTTGGGATACTGTTTCTCTGGCCTAAGATCTATAATACGTTCATTTATTTGTTACTTTGAGTAAAAACCTTACCTGGCTTCTTTTAGATGTGGACATTCTAAGTATGTACAAACAAATTTTAAAGAATGACAAAAACTAAACCCACAGTCTGAAAATGTACATCTTAAGAAAAGCAGGCTAGAGAAATAATATTAAGATTAATTTTGTTCATTATGTAATTTGTATGTCATATCTGTAATAAAATTGCACAAAAAAAAAAAAAATTACCTGTTTTTAGTCACGGGTACCGTACGCGTCGAACTAGCAATATTTTATTAAAATAATAATATTTTAACTTTATATTTTATTACCCTTACAGAAGAAGCACAAAAAACACTAGAAGAATCCATGGCAATGGATATCGAAGATCGTCAAGAACTAGCTATGGAATTATATCGTTCACGACAATGCTCGGGAGGCTTAACATTACCCGGAGGTGGTAATTCATTAGGAAAGCGTAGTACACTAAGTAGAAAATCCCCCCATCATACGTTACCTCCAAATGCAAAATTGACAAAATCACCTCCACGTCCAAGCCCTGCATCAGTTGCATATCATAGTGATGAAGAAAGTCTAAAAGGATATGATGAAAATCCAGACGATAGTAGTGTTACGGAGAAACCTTCGGAAATTAGTTCGACAGATTCACAGGTAAAATTAATGCAAATTTGAGTGAATTTACCTGGTGGTGAGATTATTAATATTAAAATATTTGTGATTTTACAGGGATCAGAAAGTGAAAATGAAAGTGTTCGCTCGGATCCACATTCGTTTGTTAATCATTATGCGAATGTAAACGATTCATTGCGACAGTCATGGAAACGACAAAAACCAGTACGGAATTATTCAAGTTATACAGATTCGGAGCCAGAAGGTAGTGCGGTTGTCAGTTTAAATGGTGGACAAATTGTTATGAACAATATGGCACGATCGCGTGCTCCTTTACCGGGTTTCTCGTCGTTTGTATAATACGAGTTTAAAACTTCGTTTTAAGTCGGTTATGTTTTCATAAAGTTTTATTTTAGTGAAAATTTGCTCACTTGTCGAAGTAAAATTGTATATAGAGAAAATTTGAACGGCGTTTGGAAGATCGTTTTTGGTGTTAAAAGGTAGGTAATTATGAACACATCAAAATTGTTAATTATTTTGGACTAGTCCAAAATTACACAGAAATTGTAAATGAATTTAATTTTAGACAAGTTCCAAAATTATAATATATAAATTATTTATTTGAATTTAAATGGCACCAATTTTTGAAAATTCACGAGAGTCAGAAATTCGTAAAATGTTAAAAGGATTAATTTTGAATATTTTGAAATTAATTTTAATTCCAATTGAGATACGCATATTTTATTGCGATTAAATAAAAAACGCTTTAAATATGGATCGATTTCGTGTAAAATCGAATCGAAAACAATTATTTATAAAATTAAAAAACGGTATATTATTTAAATTTTTCATTTGTAAAAAACCGTACACATGGCAAAAACATGTGAAAAAAACGTGAAATTTAGGAAAATACGGATGAATGCCGTAAGGAGATATGATGCTTATACTGCATAACGCCATGTGTTTTCCGAAGCCGCAGGGAAGAAACGTAGGCGCTTATTTATTATTGGCAAGGACAAAATTTAAATAATTATAAATCAAATCCATTTAAAAATGAACTGAAATGTTGTTAAAACAGAATTTATTAAATTTTATCGATATATAATCTAATAAATATGTAAAATAAAATCAATCAATTAATTTTAATTATGTGATTAGAAATTAATTAAGCAATTTTTAGATAATGATTAGTAGCGTTAAAAAATATAAATATATCGATATTTTTTGTGTACATATTATTAATTTTTTTGAATTATTTAGCGAGATGATTCTAAATATGAACGAAAATTTTTAAGGTTTTCTTTTCTGATTATCGAAAATTTTAGTTTTCAAATTCTCCAAAATAGGGGCGCTTTTAAATCTTATCCAGAGCGCATGTACCCACGAAAAACTTACTTTCATGGGATTCACCCTAAATTTCTTATCTTTCGGATAACAATGCGTTTATTTGTTCTAATTCTCGATAAATGTTATTCTGTGTATATGTTAACCATCAACTTTTTTTTTCAAACCAACTGCTCGAAGAAATAAAAAATATTTCGCATTTTCTTTTGATATGTAGAAAATCAGGCATCTACTCATATAATAACTATAATTTGTTGGCATTTCTTTGAGAATAAATCGTAAGTTATTCCCTAAACTATTTTGTAAAATGAACAATAGCGTCTCTACAGCTGAGGAGGTAATTTGAATAGGAGAATAAAAAGCGCCTTTTCCATGAATGTGTCTGGTCTATACTACATTTATTCAAAGCAAATTGTCTCAGCTCAAACTATATATGATTCAAAGAGTCCTTAAAATTTTTCCTAATTATTTTAGAATCACTTTATAAAAAATTCATTATGTATAAAAATTTATTTATGAAATTAATTATCTCATCTACTTAGACTTGACTGAAAAATACTAAAAAAAACAATTTAATTAAAATAAAAAGATCTTTTGACGTCGTAAAAAGATCAGCAAAATTAATAATATATTATTGTTAGTTGGCAATTATATATATTTATAGTTCTATTTATAGCAAAATTTTAACAATTGTATGTTTTATATTTATAAAAAAAAAAACAAAAATTAGTCTAATTATGTTGAATTCTGTTATCATAAAAAAATTTTGACGAAAGGAAAATAAATCAATTGGGAAAATTGAAAAAGTAGATAAATCTCTATGCAATTTAAGATAATTCTTCTGGTAAATGTCTTATGAATAAATAATAATAGATTGTGTAATATTTGAAACATTTTAGCACGTAACCTATGAAGGCATATATTAAGAATATTATGTAATAAATCTGAAAATTAAATTTAATACTTTTACAAGTAATCGAAATCAAAAAGTTACTCATGTTCAATAAAACTCTACTAAATTAAAGTCCACATTATCACGAATTAACATTATAAAAGTTTTCTCTTAAACCAAAAAAGTTTTTTTGGTTCATTCAAAATGAACACTCTCTTTTCACACTGTTTTCTCGACAATTTGTAACTCCGATAGGGCTTTGAATTCGGGAGTACGAGCTCTACAAAATAAATAGTAGAGGTACCGAAAAGTAACCTAAACTAAGTTTGCCTAGAGATTTATCTAAATTTATTTATACACAAATGTTTTGTCCATTCTATAAAAAAATAAGTTTTTTAATTAATTGGGACCACCATTTAGCCTTAGAAAATTTTTCAAATTGGATTATTATAATATAAATAATTGTTATTAATTTTTAATAAAAAAATAAAAATTCATGGATTTTAATATCCTTAGATGTAAAACATAGACTCCGGTCCGTGCTCCTCGTTTAATTTTATAACTATGACTATAATCTACTCTAACTTTTGTTTTTAATGAATATTTTTTTTTCTCTATGGACAAAAAACATTTGTTTTTTATGTGCATATAAATTTATACAATAGATCCGAATTTAAAAAATGTTTTTAGTTAAATTGACGCTAAATTTGGATCTATTATATATAAAAAATAATTTTAATATTTTAAATATCCGAGCGCACTTCGTTTGTTGTACATACGATGTTCCTAAACTTGTATACTTATGTTTTAATTTATTTGCGATTTTTTATTTAGTAAATCGTTTTAAATTCGAACGTCATTGCCTGCAAATAAATCGTTACGAATAGATCAAATTCTTTAACAGCGTATAAAATAATCTCATATCTGATTTTTCTTATGTATTATTTTAAACAAAACAAAAAATGTTCTATTCTTAAGGGTGTCTCGACTCGACTTTTTTTTATTTTAAATGATTCAATATTTTTAAACGATTTATTATTTAAAAAAAAAATTTATTTTATAAAAAAAGAAGCTACACAATCATATGATAACACTTATTAATAATATCTAGAGAAAATTAGGAAAATTCATTAATGTCATCTGCTGTAAATTAAAATAGTGCCATTGTAAGTAAACATTTCATGATATTTTTTACGTAAACAAAAAAGATGTTATAAAGAACAATAATAAAAAATTTAACATTAATAATATTTAATTAAGAAAGATTTTTCTAAGGAACAGTGAATTTCAGATATTTGATGTATAACATAATTTCCTGTGGACTTTTTACATTACGTAATATAACAAAACCTGAATTATTTAATTAAATTACTCTCATTTTGAACTCTTGTAAATGTAATCATATTCAATAAACTTTGTATATCTCACCGCAAAGGCTGTTAAAATGAGTAATGTTCACAATTAAAGACCAACAAGTTGTAATAATCGTTCTTATTTAGAATTGTTTATTAATAAACGAAACTAAGATTAATGAAATCAAGTTACATTAAATTTTCAGTCTTAAATTCATTAAAAATCCTTGGTTCCGTCTAATAATTTCACTTTTTTTACTTTCTTAATTTTAATTTGCGCTAATAATGTTTATAACTACATATACCACATCCTCGCTAAATTATTTTACCATGAATAAGCTTTATACGATAAAATCGGTTTAATCAAACATTAATAAGACATTTTAATAGAAAAGTTGCCTAAATTTTTTTTAGTTACATGAAAAATCAATTTAATTTTTCTTAGTAATTTTTGGCAATAATTAAATAGTCCATCAATTTTGAAACTTTCGTGGTTGAATAAAGATTTCCCATATCTAATATAATGCAAGTTTTAAAAAATTGTACTAATCTAAATTTACAGATTGGTTTTCTTTAAAAGTTTTACGATAAAAATTTGGTAAAATAAAAATAATGATAAGTTCTACAATAATAATTTATTTTTATATTATTACACAAATAATTATTATCTATTGATAATAATTTGAAAATCCGCAAATTTTGATTTGATTTTAAAACTCTTCCTCATTTGTTCTCACAAGCATATTTCTTTTAAATAGTTTGTTACTCCTACAAAAATTTTTTTTCCCTTTAGAGCTGCTTTCTTCATTCTGCCACATTCATGCAAATATTTTCTCTTTTTTCGATATATATTTAGAGCATGTAATTTCCTAATACACGGTTAAAATTTTAGATATAATATGTGATTTTTAAATACTCAGAAATAATCTTTCTTCAATTAAAAACAATCGATTTTCCAACAACCCATTTTAATAGATTGGATAATATTTCAAAATGCTGTTGTATTGTTGAAAAATCAAATAATTTTTTAATGTTAAATTTTTGAAAAGCAAAAGAAAAATGTTTAAAAGAAAAACTTGTAATTTTATGAAATAAAATAATTATGTGTTTTTTTGTATAATGTAAATCAAATATTAATTATTAGTTGATATTTTTTTTTTGTAATCATTTAAGTTATAATTTTTGATTTTGTATAAAGAACTGATTAGGTACTTACACTGCCGATTTTTTTTAAGTATTCTATATTTTAATTGTAATATCATAGTTGTATTTATTATACATTCTTTAATAAATCTGTGATTATATTTTATAAAAAAATATTTTGGTGATTTAATTTTATTGAAACCTTTATTACAAATATTATTTTATATATTTATACCCTGTATATATGTAATATATATCAAGGTATACTAAGTTTAGTTCCAAGTTTGTAACGCTTAAAAATATTGATGCTGCGATCCAAATTTTTATATAGGTGGTTCATAAAATCACCTAATTAGCCCATTTCCAGTTGTCCGCCTGTCTGTCTTTAAACACGATAATTGAAAAACAAAAGGAGATATCAAGCTGAAATTTTTATAGTGTGCTAAGGACGTAAAAAGTGAGGTCGAGATCGTAAATGAGCAAACATAGGTCAATTGGGTCTTAGGTCCGTAGGACCCATCTTGTAAACCGTTAGAGATAGAACGAATTGAAATCGTTATAAATAGAAAATAGAATTGGTGTGAGGTCTTTTAGCCACAGTTTTGCGATAGTTTGACGCCTTAATTACTAATAATATTGACATTTTATAAACCAAATACTTTTACTTTTTTATTTTATTTTATCAAAAGTTCAGGACTTTTTTTTTGACGGCAGTGGAGATTCCATATCTTGCTATCACATGGTGGTAAACAAGTTAACCACCTTCAGAAAATGATAACAATTATAGACAAAAACATGGGGCTTCTTATCAAGTGTCGGAATTTATGTTTGTTTGTATTTAAACAACAATCACATACCATATCTTGTTTTGTCAGCATATCTTGAAATAATCACAATTATGTGGGTTTGGTTCCAAGCATGGAGGTATTTATAGAAGAGGCAGTGCAGTAACGTTGCTTAAAAGGGTATCAGGTACGCCATATTGGTACTACAAACGTCAGGTATTCCAAAACATTGCCCATAACAATACAATTAGTAGGTACTAAAAATAGTCGTAATTCACTGAAAAAAGGATGATAAGTTCATTTTGCTTTATGAATTTTATTTAGTCCCATGCCGAAACCATTATATTGGAACTACACATGTGTAGTTCCAATATTGTGTCAAGCAATAGATACCGTTTTATGTGGAACATGTTAAATGTAACAGCGTCTCGAAGACAATGAAGGTTATATAATAATAAAAAATTTCATTGACCAATAAATTCTGATGATTTGATTCATAAAAAAATAATTTTTAATAAGTTTCTTTGAAAGAGGTTTGTCAATTGTCTAAAAATAATAAAAACACAATACTTGAAAAATTAAATGTGAGTTTAATAAATTATTTAAATATACCCTACAATTTTAACTTTTATTCCCGTTTTTAAAAAAAACGATAAATAAATTATTATTATCGAGTCATTGAAAAAAATTTTAAATTTTGTTGGGAAAATCCGCAAAAAATGCTTTAGAACGAATTTTGGCATATACCTATTTTGATCGAAAACCGAAATAGAAGGGTTTTTACTAACAGAATTTTTTTTGTTAATTTGTCGATATACAAAAGATGCGGGGATAGAAGTTTGTGTGGAATCATTTCGTTTTTTATGTTGTTTGAAAAACTATGTAAAGGTATTCTAAAGTATTCTAAGGTGTTCTAGGTATTCTAAGAAAAAACTAAGTAAAGGTATTCTTTGCATTGTGGACTTTAACACATGATAAAAATTTCTTGGAAATATTATTACTCAAAAAATATATAAATAAACAAATTACTCTAAGTACTCTATTCCTCGTGAAATATTCAGTATATGTCTACAAATTTGAGCGACTCATAATATATAAAAACCACAATCCTCTTTATGATGATTAAATTGCTTGGTTTAATTATAATAGGTCTGTCTCGAGACACTTGATAATTTTATTATTTAATTATTTATGAAAAATATGGTTGCATCGTTAAGTTCAAGTTTCTGTTTAGTGATTCAACTATTGGTTCACCATGTGGTTAATTTATATGTCAAACGTGGAGTAGTGGCTAGCCCAGTCGCTCCCGGTTACAGAGTGCCTCGGTTTGTATCTAGCATTGTCCCGGTTAATTTTTATTTAAATAAGTTATTATGCCGAGAGAATGTCATTTTTTTAGATAATTGATATGAGAATCAAAAGCGACAAGTAAGTAAGAGAGCGAGATATATTTTGTGTTATTTTAATTCCCACCCGCAGACAGAAGATTGATTTATGACATAAGTAGGAAAGTGGGACTAACATTATTAATTTTTTTTTGTGAAATAACATATTCTCCTATTATGAAATTTCATTTAACAAGAAATAAATTTTAGCATGTAACAAACCAAAAAGTAAGCAAAATAAAGTATTTTTTTAGCAATTTGTAATAGGCGAATATGTTATAAAAAAGTGGGATAAAATACATAGCAAGCTCTCCTGTTACAAAATTTAAAATTTTGTTCTTAACGAGCGATTTTTTTAAAATTTGATAGCTCCGCGATCTTAGCACCTCATGTGCGGAATTTCGATTGACCAATTATACCATCTGAAAGGTCAGAAATTGGTCATAAAAGGTCAGTTGGTCTCATTAATTGGTCAGCATCAGAAAATTTTTTATTAAAGATTAAAGTTTTTCAAGGTCAATTAATAAGTTTAGCACCTCATTCGCAGAAAAAATAAAAAACTCCACCTATGCGCGATCGGGAAGCATTCGCTGATAATTGGTCAGCTAATATAAATAATTGGTCAGTTTAATTTAATATTTAAAAAAATTAAAAAAGTTGTCTCTGTCGTAACGCGCATGCTTTGAGCCGGATGGTTTTATCAGGGCAGTGAGTACTTACGCACAACTCTTCACTATAAACCAGACAGAGTAGGGGAAATATTTTTTTTATAATTTTTTACTCTTAAAAAAATGAATTTTTCCTTTTATTTAAATTTTTCACTCTTTTTATACCATGTATATATGAAATATACATAGTATATTAAGTTTAGTCCCAAGTTTGTAACGCTTAAAAATAATGATGTTAGTATAAAAATTTTGTCATAGGTGTTCGTAAAATCACCTAATTAGTCCATTTCCGGTTGTCCGTCTGTGGACACGATAACTCAAAAACGAAAAAAGATATCGAGCTGAAATTTTTACAGCGTACTCAGGACGTAAAAAGTGAGGTCAAGTTCGTAAATGAGCATCATAGGTGAATTGGGTCTTGGGTCCGTAGGACCCATCTTGTAAACCGTTAGAGATAGAACAAAAGTTTAAATGTAAAATTTTTTTTCATAAACATCACTGTTTGCTCGTGAGGGCGCCAATTAGGCGGAAATTTTATAATAGGTACTATACTTGATTATCAGTTATGTATGTGTCACATGTTTGTATGTGTAATGTGATAAATAAATCAACACTGACTATGCATGGTATTTCAACAATTAACTCAGTCAATTGTTTGTTTTCACTTGTATTATATGTCACCTATAAAAAATTTGAATGAATAATAATAATGGTTATTTTATATAGTAAAAAATCAATTTTCGGGATAACGTTTTCAAATTAATATAAATAAATAAATATCGTTATATATTTTAAATTTTGTTTTATTTTATTCTATCCCATTTTTCCTTTCAGAACAAAATTATTAATTAACTAATTAATTTTTTTTTAGTAAAGGTACAAACAAATTCTTATAAAATATAGGTGAGATAAAGAAGTTGGATTGTGAATACGTAATATTCTTTTTGGATTTTCATTTTATTTTTGTGTGGTATTTGGTTTGTAAAAAAAAAGTTGATGCAAAAAAATTTTTTTAAGATGAAATTAATTATATGGAATTATGTGCAAGTAATTCGTAAATAGTTTTTATGTATTTTGATTTCATTTAAATAAAGTTGAAAACTCAAACCCTGTTTTTATTTTATTTTTCCCCATCTCTCTGTAGCTATACAATATTATTTCAGTTAAAAATAGGTAAGTATTTCGAACTTCACGATAGGTATAAGTATTTCAAACTTCGTTTGCCATTTTTTTTTTGTAATAATACTACTCAAAATTTTCCGAAAATGAGTTTTACTTTTTGTTATAATTTAAGAAAGTCGAAAATATGAATATAATTATTTATTAATACGAATAACAGAGCCCTAATGGTATAATGGTTAGCGTATCTGACTTCGAATAAATAGCCCCTTGGTTCGAAACTAGGTGAGGACATATATTAAAAAAAAGTTCATTAAATTTTTATTTTCATTTTTTTTCAAATTTCCACCACAGCATGTTTGCCTAGTAAATGATGAAAAAATTAGTTTTTTTTCGTTCAAAAACTTCAATTTTTTCACATTTCTACTAGGAGAACATCAAGGACGGACGGAATAAGTAGTACCTGATAGCAAGGTAATTGTTGTCACCTCGTAAGTCAGAAAGTTAGTGGTCTGCACACCCGTGTTTGGTGAGTGTGACCTCTAGTGGGCAGACCAATAACTTTCTGCCAAAATAAAATTTTAAACTTTCGGGGTGAAAACACTTACTCACCTTTCTCCTTATCAGGAACTACTAATTCCCACTTATGTTCTCCTAGTACAAATGTTGAAAAAATTGAAAATTTTTTCGAAATTATATTATTTTTTGAATATAAAATTAAACTGACCAATTATTTATATTAGCTGACCAATTATCAGCGAATGCTTCCCGATCGCGCATAGGTGGAGTTTTTTCAATCTTTAATAAAAAATTTTCTGATGCTGACCAATTAATGAGACCAACTGACCTTTTATGACCAATTTCTGACCTTTCAGATGGTATAATTGGTCAATCGAAATTCCGCACATGAGGTGCTAAGATCGCGGAGCTTAATTTGATAAATACAAATTTTAATATTTTATAATAGGAGAATATGAGTGAGATATAAACTATATGACATGTTCTCCTATTAAAAAGTTTCAAATTTATAACTAAGCCATTTTTGTAAATTTTTTAATGTTTTGTAACAGGAAAACATGATTTTAAATGATTTATTTATGATTATTTAAATTCCCACCCCCTGACAGAATAGTGATTTATGACATATCTATAACTGACCTTATTTATAATAAGTGGGCGGGATATATAGATAATTTAAACTATAAAAAGAGTGGAAAATTTTTAACATCAGGAAAAATTCATTTTATTAAAAAATTAAAAATGTTAACCCTACCAGGATACGAACAAGCGTAATTTTGTTTCATAAGCAAGTGCTATACCCACACAACCATTCGTCTTATTTATTACCATATAATTAACTTAATACTTACCTATACTAAATAATTAATTAATTGATAATTTTGTTCTGAAAGAAAAAATAGGATAGAAAATTAAAAAATAAAACAACGAATTTTTATTTATTTATAACAACAACAAAAATTCTTTTAAATTTTCATGAAAAATCATATTGTATATTTTCATAAAAAAATTATAGTAGATAAGTAACTTAATTTACGTGTGTTTAATAATAAACGAGCAATCAATAATACCTTAAAATACATTGATTAAGGAAGTAAAAAGTGGAAATTGTTTGAGCATTAAAATTATTTGTACGATCGGTGTTTATTATTTATTAAACAATTATATTTGTCATTAAGTTAGCCCCCCATACTATTGATTTCCACTTCTTACTTCCTTAATCAATGTATTTTAAGGAATTATTGATTGTTCGTTTATTATTCATTCATATTTATTTTAGGTGAAATATGTACAAATATATATTATAATAAAATATCGTTTTTATCAATTTTTCTGGTTTAATTATTATTATTCTATATTATTCCTATTTTTATCTTTTATCCTTTACATCGATTTCAGGAATATTAAACAGAACCTACATTTTTAACAAAATATAGGTCAATTTATTGGAAAAAGGTGAGTAAAAAGAAATACATAATGGGCAAATTTAATGAAAAAGGTCAGTAAAAGAAAAATAAATACTAAGTTTAAGAAAACAAGATTATTGAAAAAGGTGGAGTAGTGGCTAGCCCAATCGCCTAGATTGGGATGAGAACGATAATTGTTATGACAACCAAAAGTAAGAGAGCGTGGTATATTTTATGTTATTTTAATTCCCACCCCCTGACAGAAGAGTGATTTATGAAATAAGGAGAAAAGTGGGACTAACATAATTAATTTTTGTTTTTTGCAAACATGTTCTTCTATTACAAAATCTTATAAAATTTCATTTAACAAGAATAAATTTTAGTACAACAAAAAAAACCAGCAAAATAAATAGTATTTTGTTAATATTTTGTAATAGGCGAATATGTTATGAACAAGTGGGATAAAATATATAACATGTTCTCCTGTTATAAAATTTCAAATTTTAGTTTTAATGATCGATTTTTTAATTTTATAAATACAAATTTAAATATTTTGTAGTAGGAGAATATGAGTGAGATAAACTATAGACATGTTCTCCTATTAAAAGTTTCATATTTTAGCATAACCAAGCCATTTTTGTAAGTATTTTTAATATTTTGTAACAGGAGAATATGATTTAAAAGAGTGAAATATATTTATAATTAATTAAAGTACCACCCATTGACAGAATATTGATTTATGACATATGTATAACTGACGTTATTTATAGCAAGTGGGCGGGTTATATAGATAATTTAAACTATAAAAAGAATGGTAAATTTTTAACATCAGGAAAAATTCATTTAATTTAAAAATAAAAACTTCACACCACCCTAGGATGCGAACCAGCATACCTTGGTTTCATAGCCAAATGCTATACCCACACAGCCACCGGGCTTTTTTAAAACCATATAATTAACTTAATACATTTACTAAAAAATTAATTAATTCATAATATGTTCTGAAAGAAAAAATTGGGTGGAAAATTTAAAAAATAAAACAAAATTTAAAATATATATAACGTATTTTATTTATACAAAGAAAAATGTTTTAAGTTTTCATGAAAAATCATATTGTATATTTTCATAAAACAAATTAACAGATTCTTCTTTTCATGTTAAAATTTTTATACAAAATAAGTTAGTAAAATTCTATCACTTTTATATAATAATAATAGAGTTATGAAGATAGCGAACGCTAACCTGCAAGTATTTCTACATAAATTTTAATTTTTAACAAATTTCATAATTTATTTTTCACTACCGAAAGTACCCTATTCAGTCTCCGTTACAGGTGTATCCGACTCTGCTGCCTTTTCTTTCTTGTTTTTTGTGTATATCTTCGTCCTTAAATAAATTATTGATTTTCAATCTCCTTCCACGACATTCAATCACTTCTGTTTAGGACTGTTCTTCTATTTTTCCACTCTTTTCACTGATTAGCCACGTTGAGTTTTTTGTTCTTATGCTGCGAAAAACGTTTTCTCTGCCCTCCGTTAAGTTGAAAAATAGTATAAACACTACGCGAGTAAGCAAAGATTATCTCAGATCACATGTTTGTTACCTTCTGCTTCGCTCAGGCGACAATGAACATGAGATCTGAGACATTTTTTACTTTTGCTCTCTAGATGTGTAATATTCTATTGTTTACTTCTGTAAAAATTTAGGAATTATCTTCTTCAATTTCTAAGAAAAGTCACTACTGTAGTTTTAAATATTCAGCCTACGCTTATGTATATCACTATACCTACATAACATAAAACAAAGTCGCTTCCCGCTGTCTGTCCCTGTGTATGGTTAGATCTTTAAAACTACGCAAGGGATTTTGATGTGGTTTTTTTTTAATAGATAGAGTGATTCAAGAGGAAGATTATGTATAATACACGGATAATATAGTAAAGAAACACTGATAATTTTAGAGATTTCTAATGTGATGTCGTAAATAAACACATTTTTGTGTATAAAGACATTCTGTAGTATACTTAGTATCAGCATTGCACCCGTGCGAAGCCGGGACGGGTCGCTAGTTATATTAATAAACTTAATTATTTTGGTATTTAGTTTATATGTTAAGATGCAATTAAAGGCCTAACTTTCCACTTTGGGTTCAAGCGACGCAACTTGGTACGCGCGTTCATTATACCTTGTTTTTCGAATGAAGAAATATTTGGGGTCATGTTTTAATTTGTCGTAGAACTAATAGATCATTCTGTCTATATAGTAGATAAGAAGAATCAATCACACTTCAGGAGACTCCCTTAAAACGTTTAAAAAATTTAATAAAACAATATTCATTGTGTTGCGCAGGGAATGATTTTGGGTTTTTTGTGATTTCAGTATTTCCGTCCTTGGAATTAAATCTGTATTATATAAACAACAAAAATTTTAATAATATCTTCAAGTGCAATAACTTGTAACCCAGACGCTATTTATTTAGTGAAACTAGTCACGTAATCATTTTATTAAATTCCCGGCTGCGCCTTAATTCCAATTAGACTTCGTTATTAAAAAAATAATTACGAATCTGTTTTGTAATTTAATTTAAGGGGTGTTTTCAGTTTTTTAGACAAAAAGTCGACTTGTTTTTGGAAAATTTTATTATTTATATGGCAATGCCTGAAACTTAAATATAAAGAATCGTAATAATGTATTCCCCGCGCATTATACCTAAAAATTTTTTTACATATACGCTATTCATAATTTAATTAAACTAGTTTGTAAAAAGTAGCTATGTCATTACCAGTTTTGCAAATTACCAAAAAAAATTAATATTAATTTAATTTCCGTTGCCTAAAAATATAGATTTTTTCTTAAAAAACTGCAATTGGTTCTTAGAACCAAATATTATTTTTACAGCTTCCTACAAATATTTACATTTTTAGAAATTTTTTTTGGTCATATTTCCTCGAAAATATAAACATAAGCACTTTGTCGAAAGTCAACGGGTAGAGTTGTGTTATACATCTGTTTCATAGCCCCCAGAACACAATTTATTAGTAGTTGTTTTGGGGATGTATTTAGGGTTTAATACAAGGCGGACTGATGACATAAAGCGTGGCCTCGTTTCAGCATTTTAGATAGAATTCCTAGGAGAAAAACCGCTTTTTCAATATTTTTATAGCTATACGCATATATACAGCCTCTTCAAATTGAGCGAAAGTGTAGGAAATCGGTATATAGGGTGCGTTAGTGTGATGAACTCGCTAGGGGTCTCAACTTCCCAACTTCCCTTTCTTAATTTTTAAACAACAGAACCATGTTTTTCCCGATTTTAAAATGTTTATAAACCTCTGCAACCCCTCCAAACTAAGGTAGAGGGTTGAAAATTGGTGTTCGGGGAAAGGGAATATGGTGTCCGGGAGTAAGGAGCTTCTACCTTATCCCATGGGCGTAAAAGGAAATTCACAAGTTCTCAAGAATATGATTTTGTTCAGGACACTCAGACAATCACTTTCCACGGGCTCCCATAAAAATCAGGTGGTGCGGAGTTTTTCATGAGTCAAATGCTTCGTTTCTTACATTAAAGGGTAAATATAACTTTAGTGGTGGAGCTCTGCTGATCACGAGTTATTTTTTTTTTTAAATTCTTCTGAAAAAGGCTATGCGAGTAAATTTAAAACCGGATTTTGAAGAAAGACCAAGAGAAAAATAAAATTTGTAGTTACCATAAGAAAACATTTCTCTGTGTAGTTTGACGTCAAAATATAATTTGATCATTATGAAAAAATAAAATTTGTTTTTGACCTATGAGTTTGCAAAATTTTAAGTAGAATTTCAGCGTAATAGGGGTGTTTAAATTTTTCCCAATTTACTGGATTTACAAATATGACATCATATATTTGTAAAACATCACATATTTACATCATCAAATATTTGTAAATTTTTTAAAATTTTGATCTTATTAAATGAATTGTATTTCTTAGTTGATACAGAATTGTAAAATATCCAGAAAAGGCTTGATAAAAATCAGCCAATGTCATATATTTCCGTACTTCAACCATTCTGTAAATCGACTGTTGGTACAATCAGTATACAAGTTTTTCTGACAAGGTCTGAAGGTACATGAGATGATGATGATGACCTTTGAAGATAAGTCAGTAAGGAGATATTTTGAAGGCGTATAAGCAAATGCGAATGTATTGACTTCATAACTTAACGGGTAATGTCGATCGAACATCATCCGAAGAAATTCTCATTAGCTAGCGAGCATAGCAGTTCAAAAGCTTTCAAGCGTTCTGTAGCCAAATTCAGCCTTCTAGAATTTTGTATGAGCTATTTTAAATAGCACTCGCTGTGCTCGCAAGGCTCCCCCTTTTGATCCCCGATGCGGCCGTTGGCCTTGGCTCTATGTCAAAGCAAATAACTATGAATTGCAAAGTCAGAAAAAAAATTTTCTGTCACAGAAAATAACCACATTTTTAATGTTAGCAAAAAATTAACTCCCAAAAAATTCTCTTCCAAATTCTCCACCATAAAATTTCTTCCCATTTTAAGGAGAGGGATGGCCAAAAAAAATTAAAGTTGATCGAAAACCTTATTAGTTTGAAGAAACATCGATTGGTGTATAGAGCTAAAAAACACAATTTGGGGAGGTTCCGAATATCCGGGGCGGGGAGGGGGTTGCAATGAAAGTCATGTCTAGAAGTGTCTTAGAATTTGTAAAGATGGGTGTTTCAGTGAGTCAGCTTCACTTGTGGCTGTATATTAATTCATTAACTTTTCAATTGGATTCATAAAGACAAGCCACAAAATATTGCTTAAGATCTATTTATGCCAATCAAACAGAATTTTTTCGAATTCTACATATCTTGAACAGGTGATTTCAAATGTTGAGGACGGAATAATTTTCCTATTTTTATTGCGAGTATCTAATAGAATTAATGAACAAAATATTAAAATATATATTATTTATTTTCCTTTTATTTATTATACTAGTCGCGGATATCCCGCTAAATTAAAATTAATTGCATTCCCAGGTATAATTATTTTTGACCATCAAAAACAATAATTAGCAAACTAGTTACTCTTCGTTAATTCATTATCATTAGAGTAGATACCTTATTGTATTAAGATTCCTTTCAAAACTTCTTTGTGGTAAAAATTTTTAAAACATTATATTGTATTTGGATAAATATCGAAGACATACAATCAAGAATTAGACAAGAAGATCAGACAATTAATTAATGCGACGGCATTGTCATTATGGCTCCATATACCTAAATTAGTAATTACAAGTAACAAAAATAACAAGTGAAAACAAACAATTGAAACCAAAACCTTTGTTTTGTTTTGTGACAAATTTTCGCAAAATTTTGATTTTACAAGACTAGCAAATTTTTAACTGTCTAACTTTTGTTTTTTTATAAGGAGTTTTTTGTAGGTTTAATCCTTTGTTTACAAGATGGATGCTACATACCCAAGACTCAATTGACCTATGTTGCGCATTTGCGAATTCAAACCCACTTTTTACGTCTCAAGCACGCAACTTCACTTGATATCTCTTTTCGTTTTTGAGTTATCGTGGTGACAGACTACAACCGAAAATGGACTATTTAGGTGGCTCGGGATTTACACCCAGAAGGCTCGGGTTTGATTCCCGGTATCAGAACCATAATGTAAGAGGTTGCTTTTGAATGCTAAAATGTGCAGAAGAAATATAACAACTTGATTGAAATCCACTTTTTGAGGGTAATTGGTTGTTGGCGTAGCCAAAGTAATATATGTGAAATGGTAACCATGGACCTCATTGATCTTGGGCCACATACGAAAAATCAACAGGTCGTTACAAACACCTATATCAAAATTTTGTTCGTATTATCAATATTTCTAAGCGTTATAAATTATTTCATATATAGGTATAAGAAATAAAAAGATTGACAGTTTGTAATTTTAATTTTATAAGCAAATTATAAAACTTTTTTTTAAATCTTCCTGAGTACGCATTAATTTTTACGTATTTTCAATTTATTTCTATAGATTTGTTGATATTTTAAATTGAGTTTTTCCTTGTATCATTTTAATAAATGAAAACTTGTGGAAAATCCACAAGAAAGTTTTTTATACGTGCTTCTTTCTAATATTCCATTTTTAAAAATAATAATAATCAATAAATAATTCATTCAAAATATAATCGAATTTTTTTAATATACCTATTTTTTTTTTCATTTATTAAAACGATTCTATGAAAAAGTAAAAAAAAATCATTGTATGAATATGAATGAATTATTATTGTGTCAATGAAAACCCCTTTCACCAAAAATTGAAAACTCTAGGAAGAGTTACGTATAAAAAACTATCTTGTGGAATTTCCACTTACGGAATCCTAATAAAGGGGATAAGTTGAATAAATAATAAGTATGCTCACATATACAAATTAAATATTTATATATCTTCATATACAATAATTATTTTTTACCCGCATTAATAGTATACAATGAATTGACGTAATTGGGTAAAGTCTTGCCATGACTGAGTACGAATTTCTATAAATTTAATGGATTTAATCAGAATAGATCGATTTTTATAAAGTAGAGACCATAGATAAAATGGTAGAGACTTAGTATATATATATTTACTACCATAATAGTATTATCATTAATCATTTGAACACATTTCAAATCAATCATCATATTTTTAAAATAAATAAAAATAGAAATAATTATTTGTTATAACATAATAATCATTTGTTAACTCTGGTTACAAGGTGAGTTAATTTTATTATTTTTGTTTTATTTTACTGTGTTTAGTGAAGTGAAATCTATTTCGTGTTATTTTTATTCAAACATTGTTGCCATCAAGTGAATGTGATAAAAAAAATGTGATTGTTTTACTAAATCATTTATTATTTGTTTATGAATAACGAGTGACGAAATTTTTGAAATATAGCGCCCGTTTTCGAGTTAATATTTAAGATAAAAAATAATTAAAATTTGAAAAAAAGTAAATATAAAAAGAAAATTAAATGCATTTTCTACTTATCTTCGAACTAAGGCTACTGTGAGATATTCGAGATTTTTCAATTTTTAGATAGTAGATAATTGGATTCCCTTTTCTATCTTTTTTAAGTTAAAGTTAAAACGCAATTTTTGGAATTTTATTTTGATGAAAATATAGAAAGAAAATAATCAAAATCGATTGAAAAAATATCTCAAAATTGAAAGTGTAGCTCTACCAGTCGTGATCGAACTTAAAATATTTGGATCTGATAATTATTTTAATATGGGATAATTTTGAAATTTTAAACCTACTTTACCAACTACCAATTTTAAAATACAAATTAAGAAGATTCGCCTAATCGTCGGGTTCTCTATTTCTATAGCTGTCCGTATTATCATTTTTAACCCAAATTTTATATTAACCATGGTCATTTAAAAAAAAATTGATCTCTCGGCCTAAAGTAGGACCACTTTTATCTTTAGGCTAATTTAACTACTTAGGCGAATTTTTTTTAATTTCTAACTGTTTGTATTTTGCAAAATGATTATGATATTCAATTTTGGAAAAATAATTAGAGAATTAGTCCAGTAAAGTTGATATTTGTACACAATTCAATTGGATAGACATAAAAATGTAAATATAGACTTGATATCATAACAAAAATCGATAGTTAAATTAAAATTGATTAAAAGACGAAGAATTATTAAAAATATGCAAAGATTGTTGCCCGTTTGTTTCTTGCAAAAATATATATGGCGATACGTCTCAACAATATCGACACATTTTAAGTATCATCCTAGGAGTTTTAAATGTTCATACCTCTAAAGATTTTAAAAAACCAACTTCACTTTTCTGCCCGTGCAGTGAGAATTCTTAGCCAGAAGTGATTAAAAAATTTAGTCATTATACCAATTTGATTCTTATGGATAATGTGCAAAATTCGATACCAGTCAACTTATTTGAGAAACTAATTTTATTAAGTTAATCCAATTTCGAAGTCAAGCCCAGAAGTTTTTATTAAAATATATTTATTTATATAATTTTTTAATGCAAGAAGCTACCTGTTCTTGGAAATTTAAAAGAAAGTGCTTTTGGTTTACCTTGTAGTTTATCTTGAAAATTTTAGATCCAAAAAGTTACTTTTGATAAATAATCGATCAATTTTAAAACAAATGTTTTTTTTACAGGTAAAATTATCAAAATGAATAAACAAATGTTTACATCATGCTTCTTCATTCTTGTCTTTGTTACAAATATCTTTGGAGCAATGTTTATTTTTCCCGATGATCCAATTTATAAAAAATTATTAGAAGATATGAAATTTTCAAAACGGGAAGTAATGCAACCGCTAGCAATGCGACAAACAAACGCTACCATTATAAAAGTTGAAAATCAAAATACGGTTGAAAATATGACCGCTTTATTGAATTTAATCTCAGATAGTGTTAACAATTTTGGACTAAAGATTTCCAATGCCACAGATGGTTTTAGCAACGTCAAAATAATTTCACCAATAAATATTGCAGGTAAGGTTCGAATTAACATAATCAAATCTCAAAAATTAATATAAATTTTTTTGTAATTTTATAGAAGCCTTAATGCTTTTATGGCTTGGTTCAAATGGTCAAACGTTTAATGAAATCGCTAACGTAATGGAATTCCAAAATAAAAGTTTCAATATCTACAATCAATCACAGACTCTTCACGAACAGTTTGGACGTATGCTCCAATCTTTAGAGCCAAAAAACAAGGAAGAGCCACAATTGAGTACAGCCAGTGCACTATTTGTTCAAGATGGTTTTCCAATCGGGCAAAAATATTCTCAAATTGCAAAGGAAGTTTATAGAAGTAATGTGACCCATTTAGATTTTGCAAATAAAAATGTCGAGGCCCAAAAATTCATTAATGCTTGGGTATCCAACAATACGAATGGATTGATTAAGGAAATTTTATCAACACCACCAGTACCAACAACAAAAATTCTACTTACAACGGCCTTGTACTTTAAAGGTTTGTGGGAACATCCGTTTGCAAGTGAATTAACACATAGAGCAGAATTTTATCTAAATGGAAAAGCAGACGCAAAAAATTTTGTAATGGTTGATTATATGGTGAATTTTGAAGTTTTTAAATATACTTACAACAAAGATTTGGAGTCTGAAGTTTTATGTTTACCTTATAAGGGTGGTACTGCTTCAATGTATATAATAGCCCCTAAAAAATCATCTATAAAGAAGATCCAACAAGTCGAAAAAAAATTAACCACAAGTGTCATTGAAAATTTGATTAATAGTTTAAAACCAATGCAAATTGGGATTTTAATGCCAAAAATGGAGTTCGAATCAACAATATCGTTAAGTTCAACATTAAAACAATTAGGTTTAACGTCTTTATTTAACGTAAATACATCAAGTTTAAATGTGTTATCACCAGGTTTTACTTACCCAAACAATACGGATCAAACCATTGATGAAGTTCGTAATAAAGTTAGTGGAAAATCCCCTTTGTATGTAGAAGAAGTTGTCCATAAAGTTTTCATAAGTATCAACGAACTGGGTACTGAAGCTGCAGCCATAACTGATTTACTAATCCCACGCGGGGGAATGAAAAAAATAAGTCTCAATCAACCTTTCATCTTTTTTATACGTCATCATGGAACAAATTTGAATTTATTTTTAAGTTCTGTTCATGTACCAGTTCCTAATTTTAAGTAGAACCATTTTAGCAATTTAGTAGAGCACGAAAGGGCTTACCCGTTGGAAAAACAATTCAGACGGGTTTTTTTCTTGCAAATTTCTTTTCATAAGACGTCTCGTAATAAGGATCATGAGTTTGGCAGATGAAAATCTGGTCCAATTTTAAAAAAATTTTTATTATTCATAGCTGTCAATTTTTGAACCAAATAAAAGGTGTTATGGTTTTTGGGTAATTTTATATAAAAAAGTGCTTTGCTATTTTTTTTTGTTTAAAGTTCACCGTTTCCAAGATATTTATAATGCTTGGAAAACCTTGTGGAAAGAAAATGTGGAAATCAATGCTAAAAAATTAAATTTTTTAGCTGAATACCGGTTTTCCACTCAACGGATAGTTGAGTGTATATGTTGTGTTTTCTAGAACCTGAAAAACAAAAACAAAACTGAAACTGTAATGGCCATTACATTGCCAGTCTTCAAAAAGTTTGTAAAAAGTTGCAGTGTTTTTTAATTCGACACGAGTCTGTGTTTTGTTTTTGTTTGTCTGTTTAGTGGAAAACCGGCTCTTTTGCCGGTTTTCCACTAAACTCTATAGAGATGATATCATAGAAGAATTTGATGAAACTGTACACTTTATGTTCTTACCTAAAAAACAGTTTTTTATGAAAAACATACATATAAGGTGGCTAAGATGCTTTAAATCAGAGGTTCTCAAACTTCTTTCGTTTACCACCCATTTCGATAATCAATTATTAGAGCAACCCCAAAGCGTATTATACCAGTTATATCCTATACAAATAAGCCTTACCGCCTCCTATAGGCTTTTATCGCCCACAAAGGGGCGTTATAGCCCTCTTTGAGAATGACTGCTTTAAATGATAGATATATATTTTGTGAAGTGTTAAATATGTGAAACCATATATATTTTTTTGCTTACAACTCGAAAATTGGACATTTTATTAAAAAAATGAACGCACAAAAAAAAAAAGCTTAAAATAACAAATAGATTGTTGTGCTTTTAGATCCTGTAAGTTACTAACGGGTTCCAACTGTGATATATTTTTGTATTTTAATTTGAATTTATTTATTTAAATTAAATATAGGTAATTTATAATATTATTTATTTAATTTGAATATATTTGATTTTTTCTATTTATCAAACAATTATTTTATTTATTTATCCTTGGTTTCAAAAAATGCATTTTCAAGTTTTTTAACTAATTTATTTCAAATTTAATATTTATTTTTCATGAAAAAAGTTTATATTTTTAAACCCGTTATATATCAAAAGAAGGACAATTAGTTTCGTCTAAAGTGGGTTACACTTGGAATTTTGATGGTAGAATTAAAATTTTGGTTTCGTGAGCACCATAATTCGAAACAAATAGTAATTGCTGGCAAAAATTTAAAGCGCGTTTAAAAGACAAAAAGTGACTTTTCGGATTCATGAACAGGTAAAATTGATTCATGAACGATAGTATAAGATAGGTGAGTGGCAGTTCTAGCAAAATCCATTAAAATGAATGCTTACATGCTTCTTAAAATTGAAAAACAATTCAAACATGATATAAATTACCAATTTTAACAATAATAATTATGAAATTCAATTAAAAGTCTCGTCCATAATCGGCATTCGATCGGTTTTATTCGTTAGACAGTAGTTTGATGAAAATAAATATGACAATAATACTAGGTAATCAATAAAGTCATTCAACTTGGATCAAGAACAACTAAAAATATCCAAATGATAAATATTAAAACAGAAAGACAATATCATTATTCATTTTAAAATAAACAAGTGAAAACAAACAATTGACTGAGTTAACTGATGAAATACTATGCATAGACAGTGTTGATTACTCTCTCACATTACACATATACACATGCTACACATACATAACTGATATTCCCATATAATACATACTATATAATTTGTACCTAATTTGCGCCCTCACGGGTCAACAGTGATGTTTACGAAAAAAATTTTCAAACAAAAGTTGTTTAATTTTTATACTTAAACTTTTGTCCTATCTATAACAGTTTACAAGATGAGTTCTACGGACCCAAGACCCAATGGACCTATGTTGCTCATTTACGAACTCGACCTCACTTTTAACGTCCTGAGTACGTTGCAAAAATTTCATCTTGATATCTTTTTTCGTTTTTGAGTTATCGTGTTTACAGATAGACGGGCAGGACTTTTATCGTAGCATCAATATTTTTAAGCGTTAAAAACTTGGGTCTAAACTTAATATACTATGTATATTTCATATATACATGGTATAAAAGTTTAATCCATCATAGTATACCTACCAAGTATTGAAGAATAGATCTACCAGTAGTAGGTCTACCCGATTAACCAGACTTACTCTTCCAGACACATACAATCGCCAGAATAGATTACCTGTTTCAATATCTTATTTATAAAACTATTAAAAAGCAATTTGATATGATCAAATTAACTTTTTGAATAATTTAATTCTGAGTTCGGAGAAAAAAATTGAATTTAGTAGATCATTATGATACAAATTGAGGAAACTAAAATCCAACATTTTTTGATGGTCGGAAGGGGTCCAAAAAAAATGGTAAAGTGGCCTAATCCGGTCTTTCGCGTCAGACACCGTCGGATTGAGTTAAAAATAAAAAAGTGTTCAATGAGCTTACGCGCCGTAAAAAGGCGAAAAGAATGAGCTGCGAATGAACCCGATTGGTCCATCGATGTCCCCACAAATTGCAAAAAACCATCGATTTTGCTCGAAATTTCAAAACTTCATAGCTCTTGTTGTTTTAAAGATTCAAAGCTGAGATTTAAATGGATTGTAGCTTTTGTACCCATGAAGTATCACACACAATTTCAGCAAGATCGAATGTATACTTTTTGCAAACCGCAGCTGAATGCAAAAAACAGGACTTTTGTAAAATGGCCCTAAAAAAGTTGTGGTGCGGTAACGCGCTATTTTTTTTACGCGATCATATGCTTCAATAGTTAAAGTAATACCTACTAAAGTGTCAACCTCTCATCTTAAGTAAAAGTTAATAAAATATTAATTTTAAATTACTATTATTTTAAATTATAACATTAAAAATAGGATGGGAGTAATGAGAGCAATTATTAAGAGACAGAAGTTATGTGACATTATTGTCTTAATAATTGCTCCCATTACTCCCATCCTATTTTTAATGTTATAATTTAAAATAATAGTAATTTAAAATTAATATTTTATTAACTTTTACTTAAGATGAGAGGTTGACACTTTAGTAGGTATTACTTTAACTATTGAAGCATATGATCGCGTAAAAAAAATAGCGCGTTACCGCACCACAACTTTTTTAGGGCCATTTTACAAAAGTCCTGTTTTTTGCATTCAGCTGCGGTTTGCAAAAAGTATACATTCGATCTTGCTGAAATTGTGTGTGATACTTCATGGGTACAAAAGCTACAATCCATTTAAATCTCAGCTTTGAATCTTTAAAACAACAAGAGCTATGAAGTTTTGAAATTTCGAGCAAAATCGATGGTTTTTTGCAATTTGTGGGGACATCGATGGACCAATCGGGTTCATTCGCAGCTCATTCTTTTCGCCTTTTTACGGCGCGTAAGCTCATTGAACACTTTTTTATTTTTAACTCAATCCGACGGTGTCTGACGCGAAAGACCGGATTAGGCCACTTTACCATTTTTTTTGGACCCCTTCCGACCATCAAAAAATGTTGGATTTTAGTTTCCTCAATTTGTATCATAATGATCTACTAAATTCAATTTTTTTCTCCGAACTCAGAATTATCTAAAAATTGACGCCATTTTTTTTTTATTTGATCACACTAATTATAAAATGGACATTATGGATGCAAATTGCATATTTTTAAATTCTTATAAATCAATTTAGGTCACAAAGTTTCCTGAAGCCCTTTTTATTTTAATGCAATGGGATGACCCACATACCAAATTCACATCAATAAGAACTAATGGCTGAATATATTATTTTTCGAACTAAAGATCGCGAAACGTAAATAAATATTTAGTTTCATTTCGGATTTTATTTTTTATGAATATAACACATTATATTACCATTATTGTTTAAGATTGTTATTTTTTTATGAATACTATGCCAAAACGAATTAAAATTTTGTGGGAATAAAATTCATTTTTCTCAATCTTCACGCAATTCAATTACGTGTATGAACTAATCGACAAAAATAGCAGAAAATTCACGGTTGGGTGAGATTGTTATTAAGTTTATTAATTATAAGTAATTAAAAATTTAATAGGTATATTTGGAAAATTTAAAGATACTTTTACTTGTGATTGAAACACAAAATAAGTTTTTCAATAAAGAATGGTAGAAATAAAATACTTACGATTATCTGGACAACAGTTGGCATAGAATTTTGCATAGCGTTCTATTAACATACGTCGGGTCAACCGAAAAAAAAATTGGCAAACACGAAAAAAGAAAATCTTGATAGAGATCCCATACTCATGCTTCAATTGAAACCTTAATTGTTGTTATTAATAAACCTATCTTTATCAATTCTTTGAAATGCAGAACAAAAGATTTATCGTTTTTTTTTCATCCATCGGTTGCAGTTTGCAATAGGGTTCATTTACAGGACCATGATGCACTGATCTGGTTAATTGATGTTCACTAGATTCATAAGTGAAACGATGAAAATTTAGTTAAAAATCTGGCACATAACTTCGGCCTTATTCGTAATTATAACTGCTGTAGGTACAATAATCGAAGCAAGTCAATTATTAGCGAATTTTCGAAGGGTAATAGAAAGAAGGGGATCGAAGGGTAATCGATATTGAAGTCATTAAACTTGATCAAGAAACACAAAAGTAAACAAATGAAATTTTTGACAAAACAAATATTAAAACAAAAAGACGATATTTTAAGATAAAAACATGTGAAAACAAACAATTGACTAAGTTAATTGTTGAAATGCCATGCATAGTCAGTGTTGATTTCTTTATCACATAACACATACATACATGTGACACATATATAACTGATATTCAAGTATAGTGCATGCTATAAAATTTCCGCCTCATTGGCTCCCACACGGGTAAACAGTGATGTTAACGAAAAAATGATTCAGACAAAAGTTGTTTATTTTTTATAAGGAACATTTTTTACATTTAAACTTTTGTTCTATCTCTAACGGTTTACAAGATGGGTCCTACGGACTCAAGACCCAATTGACCTATGATGCTCATTTTCGAACTCGACCTCACTTTTTACGTCCTGAGCGTCCTTTAACGTTGTAAAAATTTCAGCTCGATATCTTTTTTCGTTTTTGAGTTATCGTGTCCACAGACGGACGGACGGTTGGACGGACGGACGGACAACCGGAAATGGACTAATTAGGTGATTCTATGAATACCTATACCAAAATTTTGTTTGTAGCATCAATATTTTTAAGCGTTACAAACTTGGGACTAAACTTAGTATACCTTGCATATTACATATATGCATGTTATAATAAACTTAGTATACCTTGCATATTACATATATGCATGTTATAAAAATAAAAGAGTAGGTATCATCATTTAAGTACCTACTTAAGGTAGGTGTTATTCAATATTATTCATCTGATGATGGTTGTGTCATGTCACTTTGAAAACACAAGTCTGGCATTGAATAAATAGAAAAACCATTATTTTACAAAGAAAAACACACGTAATTTAGCCTTGATTCTCAGAACATAAAATCCATTGTATTTAAGCTATTATTAGAACGTTTTGTGTATAAAAGTACACGCGAGTTATAAGAAATTAAAACAACAATTGTAAGTAGTTCCAATCAATACGCTCTATCTTTTTTTTATCAGTTTTTGGATTTCCAAAGTTTATTAAGGTAGTTCTAGGGCCAAAGTAAGTTTTAGACATTAAATTATTTGTACAGTAGCGGGCTTAGAGTAATCAAATTTGTGTAATGAAAAAATTAACTGTGTATTACTCAAACACTTATACCTACGAATTTTTATTGTTAAGTTTTTTTTTTTTTACTACCATACAAATACAATATAGTTCACAATACTTTTAATGTTATTCTGAAAGATGATAAAACTTGACTGTAGTTAACTTGAAGAGTCTGTATTGTAATCTGACGGTATCGCACACTGTGCGCAGTTTATATAGTTACAATCAATTGTTACCGTACAGTCTAACAAATTCTAAAACTGTCACGTATGTTCTATTGCATATATTTTACTTGTATATGTTTTCTATCTCTGTTTAAGTAATATAAAACGATATTGTTTATTTCTTTTTAGAATTATCTAGAATTCTAGTTGTACTGTATGTGTGTGAACCGTTGAATAAATATACAGGATAAATTTATGTAATATTTCGAAGTCGATTAAAAAAAATTTTTTTTTTTTAAATTGATTGAATTTTATTGAATACCTAGACAAAGCCGATTTATTGTATTTTTAAATAGCACGAAACATCAAACTATATAGTAAGGTACCATAATGAATTTTAATGAGTGAATATTTATATTATTCATTAGTAGAATATTTTATGAATGACCTTAACTGATTTGTTTAAAAAAAACATTGTATCCACACATAAAACATCAAAACCAACAAACATTGATAAAAATGTACATGCATGAAAAACTAATAACTAATATAAAAATTTCAATTTTATAATATGTACAACTAAAATAAAATTTAAAAAAAAAAACATTATTTATTATTGTTAAGGAAGATTCATTTCATGTTACACTTAAATTGATTTTTAATTTATTAATTGCATGTAAATGTTACCAGTAAAAGATTTTCCTAATGAGTAGGTATTTAATATAGAATCCCCAAGTAGCCCCGGTGACAGTAAAGATGCACTTACAGGGATTTCGAAATTTGCCCAATGAATCAATACTATTTAACCGTAGGTACAACATAGGCTAAGTATGTCGGGGTTTATCTTCTTCGTTTTCGAGATATTAAAAATTTAATGTTTGGAAAAACTCCAAAAAAGTCATTTTAAAAGCTGAAAAACAAGGCTCACAATTACATTTTTGAACTTATCAAAATTCTAAAATAATGTTTGAACATCCTTTATGAAGTTCTGAAGAGTATAACAGGTTACTTCATTCTAGAGGCTCAATTTTCAATTCTTAAAAAGATGTTTAATTCCCATTATTAACAATAAGTACTTCCCATTATTAACAATAAGACAGAGGTACTAAATATTTCAGTCTTACACACCGTTATTAATAAGAATTAATCTTTAAAGAATTAAAGGTTGAGGCTTTAGAATTACAGAATCTGTAATTACTCTTCAGAACTTCATAAAGGATGTTCAAACATTATTTTAGAATTTTGATAAGCTCAAAAATGTAATTGTGAGCCCCGTTTTTCAGCTTTTAAAATGGCTTTTTTGGAGTTTTTCCAAACATTAAACTATTAATATTTCGAAAGCGAATAAGTTTACGAAAAAATCACAAAGAGCCTTTTTTACGTTAAATGACCCATAGAACCTAGAGTAATTTTTACTTGTTTCAAATAATGTCATTTAACTGTTTCTGTGGAGGGGGCGGGGGTATGCAAACATTGGACCAATGGGGCTTCTGGCAAGATCCAGAATATTAATCTATAAGCTTTTCTGATCAAGGATCAATTGACAAAATGCGGTACTCATATTTTGCACTCCCAACCCCATCCAGATCTTGCACTGAACTAGGGATTACGTAGAATGCGTGTATTATGTACTTTACCAGTAACATATACATATAAACTCTATTATATATACAGCAGCTCTTCTAACCTGTTATTTTCAAGGTGAAATGTCTATGGTTTGTTGTGTTTTTTTTTCTGTAATAATGTTTCGGTATAAAATGTTATTTTTCAATTTAGTATAGGTATTGGTTGTGTACTTACATGGTTGGTTTATAGACTTTAGAGTGGTGAAGTGATTTTATAATAATATTTAATAAGGCAAAAATAAAATAGGTAATTTTTATTAAAATACCCATTAACTTATTTACTTGTTTTTATAATTATGTCGTAAGCATAGAGAAATTCAAGAAGACGTTTATTTGTCTACTCTCTACACTTGACTAAGTATGTGCGCACTTACATTGCATATAGTCTTTTGTTTACATGGAGTCAAATAACACTGAATGCATGTAATAGCTTGTTTATAAAAAAAAGAATTCTCAATTATTATAGTTTAGGATATGGCGCCTCAAAAACCCATGAATATTAAATAAGTTCCTGAGTCGATGTGGAGTATTTTCTCGCATAGGACATATAAAATTAGTAAAAATTGAGAAAAGTTTCTGCTCGTTACCAAATAAGTTTCCTGATGATCCCACAAACGTTAAATAATGCTGATCCCCTCTGCAAACACCCGGAAAGAAGTAGCATGATTTGATTGACAGTAGTCGGAAAAGATAGGGGAATATGTCTTCTAGCATTACGTAACATTTGTGCGATCGTTGGGAAACTTATTTGGCAAGATGAAGAGACTTTTTTCAATATTTACTCATTTTATTTTCACCCCCTTCCCTCTATCTTGAAAATGGCCATTATGCCATATATATGTTCTATGAGGGAAATACACATCGACTCAGGAGAAACATCGACTCAGGAGCTTATATATAAATTCGTATCGATAACAAACTCAAAAAAAAAGTTGATCCCTAAATGGCCTTGAAACAAACATTGAATAATTTTTTACATTTTGTTTCATAATTTGATGAATCCGAGATATTTGGTCATCCAAGTTAAAGTAGATGTTTGGGTCCTTCGGTTTGGGATAATTATTTTTGTTTCCACTTTTCATTTTCTTAAATTTTGCGCTCTTAAATCAAATTTCACTGCGAACTGTAAATACGGTCTTCGTTGATAAGTGATACCTTTGAAAATTTAAACTTGGCGGCCCTTTGCTTATAGATTGCACCATCTAATTTTCCGGCTTATGTCCAGACAATTGAATATTAGCCTAAATTTGTTTATGCCTACACGAAGCATGCATTGTTATTTTGTTAATAATGGAATATAAAGTGAACTCTTTAAAACGGATGAAGATATTATTTAGTAAGAGGAAGGATGTTATTCCGGTGTCTACTGGACCTATCAAGTCTGCTTAGTAGACTAGACATTGAACTCTTTAGTTGGTGCATAAATATAGTAACTCTGGAGCCTATGATCAAAAAATTTCGCCACATTATTGTGAAATTATAATAAAATTAATAAATTTTGAAATAATAAAGAATATAAATATTTTGATTATTTATTATGATCATTGTCTGTGAGGCCGTAAAGAAGCACAAAGCTGTAATTGTCTTTCTGCGGCTTTTTGATGATTGATAGCGCTAGTTTTATAATACAGAAACTTGAGAGAATTTATTGGTCCGAAAATAAAAGGCTTTATTCAACTCCTTCCAATTAGACAGTATCAAGAACTTATGATATTTTCTGCATTCATTTCTCCTTTTGATAGACATAAGGAAGCAACGACGTTGTTATGGGAGAAAGAGCAACCCTCTTCTAGAAATTTGAAAATAAACCCGCCGAGCAACGCTGTGGTCTTTTTTCTTAAGCCCTCCACTGGTAAGGACATAAGATTATCTACTATAAAAAATTATTGATTAAATGCAAGACCATCACTTTAAAATTTAAATAACAAAAAAATTGATGACGCAAGAATATCAATCAAATTGTTCTATTAATATACATTATAGACTTATTACTAATGTAAAACTTTTTGGGAAATTTTGTTATGTGGGTGTAAACATATTAAGGTGTAGTACGCCTTATACAGTGTGTGCTCAGAAAATTAGTAGAAACGATGAACTCAAAAAAAAAATAGTTTCAGATCAACACAATTATAAACCTCACAATTTCAAAATTTTTGTGAAATTTATCACAAGTGCACTATACAGACCGAGGACAGAAAGGGTCCTTTGTTAAATTATTAATACATACTTGAAACTTCTTGAGTGGCTTTCTTTTGGCGAGTCTAATAAACTAAACTGGAATAAATACTAAATTATTATATTATTGAAAGCAGTATTTGTACGATCCAAAATTTTGCCATTTCTCATATGAAAATATGTATATACACGTCAATCATAGCTAGCAAATAGTTATAAAATAGAAATGCAGCGTTTACAACAACTGAGCTACTTATTTCCAAGTCGATTAGCTACACTTTTTGACTTTTTTCAAATATAAATTTTATATAATTTATTCAAGGTTCTTTTAAATTTGCATGCTCTTTATGAATTTTTCTTAACAAGATTAGCATCGCATTTTTATTGACAAGGAAAATTTATTATAAATACATATTTAAAACCGTGTTTAGGTGTGGTAACTTTTTTCATACAAGTGAGTTTAAGGTGAAAATTCCTATTTACTGGGAACTTGGATGCTCTTGTGCGTCATCAAGTGGTAAAAGTTTTTCCTCGCTATATCATTGTCTGTTTATACAAGGTTAGGCTAAGGGACCTTTCACTTGGAGATAAGTGGTATTTGGCAAGCCTAATTTTTACAAAACCCATAATCAATCTTTTATACGGCCATAGCATCATCCACTTATACCATAATAGAATTAAAAAATACAGATTAAAAAAATAAAAATGGGCTGTTGAGGTGGATTATTAACGTTAAGATGAAGTCTTCATAATAAAATTAGCATAAATCGTTCTCTGTGAGATTGATTTTGTGTAAATGTTTATTTTATTGAGGTTAAAGTAGCCAGTTAGATGGTCAGAAAGTATCCTTGTTTAGTTTTTTCTTAGTTGAAAACGCTAGAGCTTTTAAAAGCTTTTATATAATAAGAATATCTTACCTACTTTTGTGTCACCTATTCTTTTATATTTGATTTGCTTTTTGAAACTCCTAGAAACGATTCTGGGCTAGCATTTTCAGTACCGTTTGTTCCTGAATTTTCAGACACTCATCCAAAAGCAACAAGTTTACTCAATTTTTCTTTCAGTGAGTCAATATATTTTTTAACAATTTTTAAGTTTGTTTCAAGGGAACGTTGCGTGTGTTAAACATGAATAATTTGATCCATTCGTATGGCAGATTATCTTGGCTTTAAAAACTGATTAAGCTGTTTGTCCAGACGGTCTACCACAAATTTTGATTCCATGGTCTGTTGAAAAATGATCACATTTCATCTGCACGATCGAATATTTTCTACTCATGTCAAAGAATGTTTTAAGGTTACTGGAATCGTGGCTTTAAAAATACGCCTTTGTTTATTTTATCTAGAAGAGTTCTCTCAACTATTGATCAGCGTCACGAAAATTTTGATTTCAAGACCGCTGGCTTTTATATATTTATTTTCTTATTGAAATTAAACATAGATGACGTAGTCATGTACCTGAGAGCGGTTACTAGTGCACATTTCTGGCTGCAAAGGCAAAGTTGCGCATCAACTTTGCCCTTGCAAACACGGCGCCAAATTTTATTCTCCTAATTTTAGAAACAAAATTTCAAATAATTTTTGTGTGATTGTTATTTTAATATGATTAAGTTTTATAAGTAAAGAATCGAATTGTAATTTGCCAGAAAGAAATTCGTTTGCTTTAGGTACTAGCATGCATTCCGCGTTGGTTACCACAATTGCTCTTAGGTGCAAAAAATTCTTCATCCCTAGATAAGTTTAATAAGCAAAGAAATATCTGAAAGTCAACTGTTTTGAAGATCTCGAAAACATTGTCAGCTCTTATACCCACAATGCTTGTATTTCGCAACCACCCTGTACATAAAAATAGTGAACAGTTTTTAAAATATATAATAATAAAATTTAATGACAAATTATTTATTATTCGTCATGTGATTTTAAGTGTAGAGTTTTTATTTTGTGAGCAGAACAGATTTTTTCTGAAAAAAAAAGCAATGACAACATCACATTATTTTTCATAAATAGTTACTCATTGTATTATTTGTTTATTCTTAATTTAATTATTATATGTGATATTTGTTTATCCCGATGTATGTTAGTATTGTTAGTTTTGTTTGTTAATTTAGTATTATTTTTTTATATTTTTGAGAGTTTTAAACATCGATAAGTTACTTGTTTTGAAATATTGATAATAATCAGTTAATGTGTAGTTAAAAAATCAGATAATTATCTCAAAGAACTGTTGAGAGAAGTTTTAATAAAATCGTAAGTGTATTTTAAATAATTTATGTTAAAAGAAATAATTTTAAAACATGCTAGTAGCATGCATAATATTATAAGAGCTTTTTGTTTATATTTTTACTGATTACATTTAAAGAGTATAATGATGATTCATTCTAACAAAAAGCGCCACATGGTTCAACAATAATGAAGTATTAATTATCTTTTCTTTGTTTTTATTTTATAATTAACTTTTTATAACTAATACCGGCTACTCACGTTTAAATGAGTCTATACAATTGCATCCATACAGATAAAGCAAGCCAAACAAGAAAATTGGAGATCAGGACAATACAATACATCCTACAGTAAAATTCTCACCATTGCATTCGTTGGTCAGAACAGGTGTCAACTTTTTTCTCGTCTTTGCTAAGATTAGCCACTTCTATCAATAGCTTCACCGCCAGTTTTTATAAAATACCTTTATCTTTCTATAATCTTGGTATACCTTGCAATCAATTCGATAAAGAGTTGAAATTAATTTCCTTCAGTGCATCTCTTACGGCACAAGTATAACTAATCGATTTTCAACTTGCACTAATTGGTTGTACAGGTCCCAATAAGTGACCGTCCATTACTTACGTCACACATTAAGAGGGGGGGGGTCTACGAAATAATTTAATTTTACCTAATTCTCAGTTTGGTCTCAAAATATTTAACAAAAAATAAACAGCAATGCAGAAAGTCGATTATTGAATAATTATTTTAAGGAGTCGATTTTCATCGTAAATAGACTCCATTTCCCAATAGGAGGTAGAAAGAAAATACACCCGAATCAACCAATAAGTAGCATATGGAGTTATCGTATGCGACTCGAAGTTGTCAATGTAGTATTCGGGGACTTGCTGGCAACGCTGTGTCTCTTAGAAGTTCAATCGTACCATCGCTAATCTTTAATATTTATTTTGATTTTTTGTGAGATTGAGAGTGTTTGGGTTATCAGCCAACTTTTCAACCTTAAATAAATACTCTAAAATAAGTACTCTAGGTTTTGATTTTAATTTTAAGTGCCCTGTCGTTGCAGTTGCCTATGCACGCCTCAAATATAAAAAATCATATAGCAAATAAAATTATCTTCCATCATGCCGTGTGTATTAGTGGTTGATATATCTTCTGTCGAGAAGTGTCTATTTCATCACACAGACAAAACTAGCTTTGTTTCTAACTCATGGCTTTAAAATAAAATGACAAAATTTTTTTTTAAATCACCCGTTGGTAATTAAAACTAGCGCATTTCAAATGAAATTTGTTATTATTTTAAAAAATGACGCACCCCACACCAAATAATAAGAATTATATATTAATGGCCAAAACCATGACATTTTCCTGACAAATCAGCCAGCCCGATATTATGTAATTTCGCAGTTTGGCGTATGCGAACCAATAAATCATTAAGGCATTTAATTTAATTTATTTAACTACTTACATGTAGCCAAGTAAGCACTGTTTATAGCCAGTAACATTTTTTCAACTTTTAAATAGCATATAATTTACTTTTGTATTAAAAACAAACAAAAATTTGTAAAATTTTTTGAAATATTTTACCCGTGAAGTATATTTAAAATTCTTACCTTGAAATTTTAATACAACTCACTTTTAATCACCATTTTAATTTTTGATTACCATTACTTTGTATGATAATTAGTACCATTTTTCAAATTTTTCAGACTCAAAATGCGGTGGTATATTCCAGTAATTACCATTTTTGTTACAATAACGATAGTTATATTTATTCTAATATCACAAGGCATATTTTCATCGAATGGAAGTAACAGCAGTAACTCAACAAATTTAACAGATTTTGCGTCGGGTAGACGATCAAATGACAACATGCCAAAAGATAATAAAGAATCAGTTTCAATAGAAAATTTAACAAATGGTATCAACTATTTGGGTTTACAAATTACCAAAGATATTCATCATGAACCCACATTGGGTGGATCCAGTGAAATGTCTAATCAAACGCAGACAATTGCATTTTCACCATTTAATATAGCAGGTTCGTTGGTTTTCTTATTATTCAAAGTTTTATTTTTAATAATTTACTGATTTTGAGAATATAAATTTCCTAAGTTCCATAAACCTTTTCTGAAAAATAACTCCTACCCGAGCTTCCTTTTTATCTTTTTGGCTTATTTGCCCTGTTCAATAGTTATAAAGCTGACTCGCAACTTTATCCTTGCATATATATTCAAGGGGAAGAAAATGAATCTATTTTTTCAGCAGTTTTCTTCCTGTATGGCTAATTTTTGTCAAAGCTCCTAACTGCTCACGGTAGAGAAATTGCTCCGTAACTACAATAAGCCAATCGAAGGCTTCCTCAAACCAATTGTTATATGAAACAAAATTCTATCCCATTTAGAAATTAATTTGCTCAAAAAGAAAATGTTAAAGATACTTTCATAAAACTGGCAGTAAAGTACAACTTTTTTGTTACAGAGGCGTTGTATCTCTTACTTATTGGCTCAGCCGACAAAACATTTGATGAAATTGCAACAGTAATGAAACTTAACGATCCAAAATTTAACATTCAATATAATTCACAAAAAGTACACGAACAGTTCGGTGTTTTACTACAATCCTTGGAAAATTTTACTGAAACAACATTAAAATTAACCACAGCAAATGGATTATTTGTACAAAAGGAGTATCCAATTGGTCGTAAATATAAAGAAATGATTACAAATATTTATAAGAGCGAAGTACAATCTTTGAATTTTGTTAATAATGCTGCAGAAGCACAAAATACTATCAATCAATGGGTATCGGATAAAACAAATGGAAAAATTACAGGTATTTTAGTAGAACCACCACCACCAAATACAAAGGTCATCTTGAGTACAGCATTGTATTTCAAAGGAGCTTGGGAACATCCATTTTCTGACTCAGCTACACATTTGTAAGTATCTTTCATAACCAGTGCCAAGATTATGATGGTGATTATGGGAAGACGTTGAAATCGTCTCCAAAATGACCAACGAAACAAAAATTTATTTTTTCAACACTTAAAATTATCGTATATTTGCGTACGCTATTGTTGCGGGATATCGTACTTTGGTATAGAATTATCGTACTTTCAAAAAAGGCTTGGGTTTCCTTAAAACATAAGTGTGAAGTACAATAACGGAACACTGACTAAATGAATTAGCAATATCTTCCTACCTTATCAGAGAAGTAGTCCTAAAAAAGTTACTAGAAGCTAGAAGCTTACTAGAAGAAGTATAGAATGAATATCATAGGTACATATATTATGACCATTTATCATTGTAAATTTCAATTCATCGCATCACCGCCTAATTCAAACAATTAAGCCTTAGCTGTATATCTTCTTGCAATTCGTTGACAATTCTCTTTACTTATTTTACGAAGAACTAATTTTCATGCATTGTTCCATGAGGCAGAGCTCGATCTAATTGCCAGAGCGGCAAAATTAACATTACTGGGTGATTCCACGGAGTCCTCAGTGGAGTCCTATCTCTTGAAGAGAAAAATCTTATTAAAATTACCATGCTTAAAAACCCGACAAAAAAGTTTTTCTTAAAAAAAAGCTATTTTGCAGCTTAAAAACCTTAAACAGATCAATATATTTTAAAGTGGTGCTACGTCTTGCAATTTTTTTAAAATCTCCTAAGAAAATTATAAAACAGCCAAGTCGAAAGAAGGAAGAAGAAGTACCTAAATAGGAAAGAAGGAACTCAACTATTTCAATACGTAAACATTTTAGATTGAGAACACAAAAAAATTATCCCTAATTTTTTACAGACTTTACATGCAACCCTTCTGAGCTAGCAACCTTTTGCCTCCTGTTTATGTTTGATGGGGACTCCCCACAAACGTTGAAATAAATAATTATTTCCAGTAGTTTGTTATAAGTACTATAATATTTTTGGGGAACACCTTTTTAGCCTGCATTCGTACAATGCTACATTTTATTGGAATCCTTAAATCGTAGACGGCTGTTATTTTTTTACTCGAAACTTACAAAAATGCTTAGATAAATACATATTCTCAACTTTTGTATACTTGTTCAGAAGCCCCAGCCAGACTGAAATTTGCGACTAATATATAATTCCCACAATATTATACAATCCATCTTTGGAATAACAAGCTCGTGACTTATCTAGTGTTAATGCAAAGGGCGGCGAAACTTATGTTTATCCAAAGCGACAGAATAGCTAGTTCGGGCCTTGCCATGAAGGATTTTAATGGTATTCGATTTTCATCAACCATTGTTTTTAAATCCATAATTTTTAAGTTTAGTTAGATCTATACCGTCGGATACTTTGTATAGTTAATGGCTTTCTTCTTCTCGAAAGTTAAGAAAACTATTATTAAAAGTTATTTTTATCAACAGGCGGGCATTTTATCCAAATGGTCGAGAAAATAAAAACGATTCAATTATGGTGGATATGATGTTAAACTATGGTGACTTCCTTTACCATCATAACAAAGAACAAGACTGCGAAATATTCTCCTTACCATACAAAGGTGATGTAGTATCCATGTATATAATTGTACCAAAAAAATCCACCAAAGCTAAATTATCAAAATTAGAAAAAAATTTAACTGACGAAGTTGTTCAACAATTGATCAATGAATTAAAAATAACGAAAGCAGCTATAATGATGCCAAAAATGAAAATCGAATCCACAACATCGTTAACATCAATATTTAAACATATTGGTGTACAAAAATTATTTGATCCAATCGGAGCTAACCTTAATATTTTATCACCTGGTGAATCTGACGTGCCTTCATCGTTATCAATTGATGAAATACGGCATACTATGAAGGCTGTACCAGCTACATCAAAATTATATGTCGAAGAAATTATACACAAAGTTTATATAGACATTAACGAGAGTGGAACAGAAGCAGCTGCCACAACTGATGTTTTAATACCTCGAAGTGGAGGGCTACGAATGTTAATCTTAGATCATCCATTTATGTTCTTTATTCGACATAATCCAACGAATGTTAATTTATTCTATGGATATGTTGATTCACCACCACCGTCTAAAGATGTCACAAATTCAACGTGAAAGTATTATTATTGATGTGAATGAAATGTATTGTTCCTAGAAGTACAAAAGAGTGAGGTAATGATAGGAAAATTAAAGTGGGGGTAATTTTTAATAAATGTGTTAATACCAAAATATTTAATTTTAAGTGCCTTAAAATGTATAAATGCCTTTTTTGACAGATTTTTACCAAAATATATATTAAACTTTTATTTTAGGATTTTATTCTTTTTTTTTTTTTTATTTGTGAGACCATAAACTTTTGTAAATAGTTTTAAGATTCCTTCTAATAACGATTTTTGTATGTAAAATTAGTTTCTTATGTTACACATTTTTCCTTCCAGGCTATACCATAGGAACCCACTATAAACAATGCACGTAAGTTTACAAAATAATTAAAAATAAAAAGCAAAACATTCGATTTCTGGTCAAATGTACTTCAACAGATGTCAAAAAATGACATATTTAATTTAGGGTAGTCATAAATTAAAACCCAGAAATTCAGAAACATTGCAAAATTTATTGAACTAGAGATCATCGTCTTGTTACAATTTTTCAATATCAAATCTTAACTACACAAAATTATATTAGTTTGTAGGATATAGTTCGTGGTAGATCTTAGTTACCTCTTAAATCTTGTTCCGTTGGCGCTTGACTCAGCAAATTTGGATTAAATTGAATCGTACTAAGTGTCGAAACGTAAAGATAGTTTAGGGCTCAGGGTCGCAACTTAATAGATGGATATTAAAGTAAATTATTCGCCCTATTAGTAAGAAGTTGATTTGCCATCGGCATAAAATGCGACAGGTGCTTAAAAAGATTGTTAATAATAAATAAAGCAAAAGCAAAATATTTCCAAAAATAAAACCACTAAGTGGAAATTGCGAAGGACACCGCAAAGAATTTCATTGGTATATTCAATTAAAAAATACTTCAAAGTACCTAGATATGTACTTATTTGGTCAAATTACAACCAATTATGTACAATTAATAATATTTCTTAATTCAGTAACAGGAAAAAAAAGGTTTTAATATAAAAATAGGAAAAACGTTGTGGCTATTATTATCGTGGCTTGAAGCATTCGCAATTTTTTTTATACCGCGATTTTATATAAACATGTCAAAACCGTATCCTCTTATATTCATTTAAGGTAGAACTTTTTCTATCTTATTTTTCTATTTAGAGTGTATGAGATAAAATGTTTTTTAAGACTATTTCATGGTATTTTGTGTGATATATAGTGATGAGGGAGACCAAGAACAAAATCATAGTTAGGTATCTTGGTCTTGGTCTTGATTTTGACCATTGTATCTTGATATTGGTCTTGCATTATTAGTTTTAGTCTTGGTCTGAGTCTTGCAAAATAAAGTCTTGCTCTTGCAGAGATGAGTCTTGGTCCTGATTATGTTCTTGCAAAATAATTTTAGTCATGGTCCTGGTCAATCAAGCCAATGCTTTCGATCTTTCATCAGCCATGTTTTGAACTTGACTTGAAGTTTCGATTAAGTCCTATTGTATTATTTCAGAATTTTTGTAGTCTTACTTTTAATAATCATTACAAAGTTAATCAATTATTTACTTATATATTACTTATATAAAATAAGAACAGATTATGAAAGACTGGCACTCAAAATGTGTTATATCGAATGTTATAAAAGTGTCAACTTTATACGCTGTGCGATCTAGTTATATCTATTAATGCGGTCATCAAGTAATCAAATAATTGTATTTTTCACATCAGGCGTGGATCTATAGAATTAAATTCAAAACAGGATTTATAGTGCTAGAAACCTTTGGGGCCTTAAACGAAAGCTTTTTAACGAAATCCCACTTTTCTTCTTTGTGCCTTGTTCGTAAAAATTTGTACCTTGCATTTCATCACTTCCTTTCCCTCATCAACATCTCTTTAAAAATTATATGAGATAGCCTTCCAGTATATTTTATTTTATTTTTTAATTTGATAAAATTAGTTATTTTATTTGATTTAATTTGGCATAATGTGCTACTGCGTCTTAAAAAATAAACTTTATTTAAGTTTATTACTTATAAAAAGTAATGATAATAATTTTCACAATTGGGAAAATCCCAATATCGAGATATTGATAGGTTTGTTAATTACAAAATTTTTTGTTTATTAAATAATTAAAAAATAAAATTAATTGTTTTAAGACTTTGGTTCAGCTTACCACCGTTTGAATTTGTCGTGTCAATGCAATGGAATGTTAATTTAAAATATTTTTAGAGTAGGTTTAACTTTTTATCACCCAAGTTTTTATTAATTTATTACTTTATCATATACAAAGTACTTTTGCGTTTATTTTGACTTATATGTAAAGTATGATAATCATGAAACTGATTTTCCTCAATATTTCATACGTAAGGATCCCTAATCATCATACTTAATGACTGAGTCGTAGGGGAAGGTGGTCTAAAATGATCCCCCTAAGAAAAAATGTAATTTATAGCCAAACTATTCGATCTATGTACAACGTCGAAATATTTTCGAGTTCTTTATTCAAATATTACAATATTGGTATATAAATTTATTTTGGTCTGTTCAAATTTTTGGCACTATTCAATATTTCTCAAAAGGGATCGTTTTGACCGACCTTGTAAGGATAGTGGGTAAAATGATCCTATTGCATTTTTTATCAAACAGTTCACATAAAATATTAACTGTTCTTTTACATTGTATCAACGGTTAGTATGAAAATCACTGGTAAATTCATCTTAATCAACACATTCAAGACTCGTTACATGATGGGGGATTATTTTATCTATTATATAATTTTACACACAAAATAGGGATCATTTTAGCCTATATAAAAGGGATCATTTTACCCTTAACGACATATTTGAATTTTGTCATAAAAACTGACCTTAAAATTTATTGTACGCCTATGAAAATGTGTTATAATATTATTACGTGAATTTGAAGTTCCAGAGTGAATTTGAATTATATTTTTTAATTAAATTAGTTTATCGATTTAAACTGCTAAAATCAGACAAAAATTATGAGTATGTTAAGTGTAAAAACAATAATATTCTAAAAAAATTTTAGAATGAATTAATTGATAGCTAAAATGCTATCTGTAGTGTATTTTGTTTGAATTAGTAAAAAATGAGTAAACAAAAATATTTACTCATTTAGAGAGTTAATTAAAAAAAAAGTGTTATATGTTTTAGCGATTAAATTTGTTCGTAGAAAAAATTTTATTAAAAAAAGTTTAAACATGAATAATAATTTAATAATTTTTTTATAATTGTTTGTAAAACATTAAAATGTCACATATTATGGAAATTAGATACTAAATAAATTTGGAAAAATTAATTATTTTTCAAGGTTTTTTCGTAGATAACATTTTTTTTTTGCATAAATTCAATAATAATTTTGATTTTCTCTATTTGATATATTTTGCCATGACATATAGTCCTATTTAATCAGCCTTGTTTTCATATTAGGAAAAGTGTAGGATGTTTCAATGTGTAATCCAATATTTCTTGGATATTATTAACCTTATAATTGATTATTGTTCCAGATTCTGTTTATGATTCAACAGGCAAAATTAGAAAATATTAATTTTCCTAGCAAAAATAATATTCAAGAATAATTTTTCTAATAATAATTCCTCCTTAAACTAAATTCTAAGTATTTTTTACTGAAATTTTTTATTAAAAACACCAAAAAAACATTTATGAAATCAACTTAGTTCAATTGCGCTTCCACCATATTTTAATTATTTTTGTCCAAATATTTAAATCGTTGAGGGAAAAAAAAATTGTTGAATTTTGGTGTCTATGGAATGGAATGTCCTTCAGAATTATTATTATTGAAGCCTGTATATTAATTATAAGGGTATATTAAATATTGGAAAATAAAGTATAGGCAGGGGCGTAGGAGCCGTATGGGCAGGGTGGGCAGCTGCCCACCCAGGAATTTCCCTGGGTGGGCCATGCCCCTTTGTTGAAAAGATTAAAAATTTTATTGCTCTATTAAAATTTCGTGTAGGATAATTTGAAGGGCAAAACAATAGTTTTTCACTAACAATTGACCTTTCTGCCCACCCAGCAAAAAAAAAATTTCGAACCTGCCCACCCAGCAAAAATTTCGTTCCTACGCCCCTGAGTATAGGTTAGGTTAAAGAGTATGGTTGGCAATGCCAACACTCACTCTGAGGCGATTCGATTTCCACCGTTTCTTCCAGAATTATTTAGAAGAAATTTTCGCAAAATTTGAAAACGCTGGTTTTCCGGAAATCGGCATAATATGGTTTTTTTCCCCACCGCATTCCCTGTAGTCACTTCTCTCATTTTGTCACGTGGTTAATCCCGACTCTTTTTATGATACAGAACCTCTTCTAATAATAGTCAGTAGTCTCTTTGTCCTGCTGCTATAATTTCGACCGCCATAAGTCATCCCGATCCTATCAAATCTCTTGCTTTTTATCCACAAAAAAATAAAAAAATGAAGCTTACAATCGAATTTTTCGACATACGAAACGGCTGACGTATGTAAAGTGAATCCGAACTTATTATAAATTCAGGAAATTGGAATTGTGTTTTGTTTTTGATAACATCGAGCGTCTTAAACTTTTATTGTTTTTCAAAGACGTCTAAAAGATTTTCATTTTCCTAAAGCCTCGTTTCAAATTCGACATTCTAGTCCATTCTGCAACATAATCAAATTTTCGTTTGAATTTTTTATTTTTTTGTTTTTTAAGAATTCTTTGTTTTAATTTATAACGGTTTCTTTGCGGTAGGTACAAAATGAAAAATAAATTTAAAAAAATGATTATTTTGCATTTAATTGCAAACATAAGTATTTAAAATGACATCATAATAATTTATGTGTACATAATTATTTTTAAGGCCATTTGTTGTAGGTATTTTATTAAATAAACAAGGTTCTAGACGGGGCCCCCCTTACTTATTCGATTAAATGAAATATATATTTATCACAAAATTATATTTAAATTTTATATTTACCTATTAAATTTTTTCCTTATTTTTATTCGACGAATTATAAATAGATAGGTACTAGGTACTACTAATGAATAGATAGATATCTTTAAAAAATGATTTTTTTTATTTCTTCAAAGGACTTTTATCTCGCTTTTATTAGCTTAGTTAGTATAAATTTGCCGCCCTGTTAGCTCAGTTGGTTAAGGCATAACCAATTCTGCCCGCGCTATGCTTAGGGTAGCGGGTTCGATTCCCGTCGTCGCAACAAAATTAATTTAATTAATAGTTGTGATGGGCTGGTGTAGTGCATAGTATATGCATGAAGGAGGTGCACTCAGCCTGTGAAATTGAGAAGCTTATAAATGAAATTATCAGCGGAAAGGTGGTAACGCACATATATGGTATCAGAATGGGCTCTATAGCCTAAGTGTGTCCTTCGTGGACAGCCAATATAACGTGATTTTCATCCACTTCAAAAAGTCGAATTGAATTGAAACTTAGCACACTTATCAAGGAATAATTTAATAAGTTTTTCTGTTTAGTCTGTGCTAGATTTGAAATTTAGATTTATTTAAAAGTCAGTGTGAAAATATTGGATTAAGTGAATTTATTTACATTTAATCTCATTAAAGTGACCACCAGTGGGTAGATTACTGTTCTAGCCGCAACCTTATACTTAGTCAGTCGATCTAGTCGCAATTTTATACCATTTTAACACTGTCTATACATGGTATTTCAACAATTAACTCAGTCAATTGTTTTCATTCACTTGTATTCTTTTAATTTTTAGATTTAATTTAGATACTAAGTTTATTTTTGTATTAGTACCTACTTTTGTATTTGGTGACCCGTAATAGGTGGTGAGCCCGCCGCTGAAAATGGCACCTGATCGGTTAAAGGGCATATAATATTGGAAGAGGTAGTACTCAAATAGATTAAAACAATGATATAAGAGTTTTAGTCCCCAGTCAGTCGCGTGACTAGGCAACCATTTTTTGATTTTTTAAATTTTGATCTAGTTGCTTGGCTTATTAGTTAAATGACTGACTGGAGACTAAAAATCCTATATCATTGTTTTCATCTATTTGAGTACTACCTTTTCCAATATTATATGCCCTTTAACCGTTCAGGTGCCATTTTCACCAGGAGGCTCTCGGGCTATAAGCATATAATAGTAGGTAGTAATAATATTATTAAAAAATTGATTGGACGTTTATTTTTTTCTTTAGTAAATACCCACCCAACTTAATTTTCGAAGCGATCAATTATTGTATAGAACACAGGAATGTCTGATTATGGCACTGAATGTGGTCAACAGAAGTCATGCTGGCTTAAACGGCTTCTTTGTATATTTTTTTTATTTAAAGAAACTCGATAAATATTGCCGATATTATTTTTGTAAAAAAAAAAAAAACAACTCAAAACCGTGTATTAGACATAGGTAGATATTGCAAATACGTATAAGATATAAAGTGATGTAATGTCACGATTCTGGCCTTTCCACCATATGCTATCAAAGTATCAAATATCATTTTATTTTTTCTTGTTGTTAATTAAGGATTTCACGATTAACTGATACGTAGGTAAATAAATATAATCTGATATCTATAACTATTACAAATTTCTAATTAGCCAAACATCAAAACATCTATGTTATTAATAAGATTAATGATGTTTTGAAAATATAATGATGGATGTAGGTATTGGTTACCCATTGAGTAGAAACTACAAAACTTTAAGACAATTTCCGACAATTTTGTTTGAAACGAGATATTGGCCAAAAATCCGATTTCTTCTGACATTGCTCAATTTTCTAAGATTGCGCGTTAAAAGGGTATTCAACTAGATGCCAAAAGCTTCCTTTTTTAGTATTTTTTGCCTTTGAATAAATTCATAAAATCACTTATTTTCAGTTACTTTGAACCCAAAATTTTTGAGATATTTCCTTGAATTTTCATAAATGCGATAACAGGTTTACCCTTTTAATTAAAACGACGTAATGTGTGCATTACACGCTCAATCAAGTTGATTTGTATATATTATGTTACAGGAAAAGTTGGCCCTCCAGAAAGAATTGAATCTTCCTAGGTAAAGTCGACCGCTACTGGTTTTTCCAATAAAAGTTGATTAAAATCGAAATGAGTTGAAATTTGATCCACATGTACTAGTCAGAGTTAACTATAGGTAGGTAAAGTATACTCTCCCTGTCTTGAGATAGTTAAAGTTGACTTTTTGCAAGGACTACCAGCTAATAAAAACCAATAAGAATAGCAAAACCTTTATTAATAAGTGAACATGTAGAGTAGATGATTAGCATGAACAGAATATTATATATCTAAGTTTCTTGAGCTTTTTGCAGCTTTTCAGAGTTTCAGTGGATGAACGTAAACACACGGTTAACCATAAAGCCAAAAAAACCCGCAAACCCATGATAATTCGACCTATTAAATGTATGGCCGACCCGTGTATCAGTTAATGAACCCAATCACAGGGAAAAAACTACTTTTTCCTCAAAAAACTTAGATAATACTGGGTCCCTTTTTGCCCCGTAAAATTTTTTGTGCCAGGCAAAGTATTTTATAACATTTTTATGAAAAAAAAATCTTGCTTGATCTTGCGCCTTTTCTTTTAAGACTAAGATAAGGATAGAGATTAAGATAGCTTAAGTCAAAAATCAGAAAAAGGAACAAGCAGTTTTTCGGTGAAAATTTGTAACTTATAATTCCAAAATCACCTTACGTGGAAACCAAAGCAAGCATAGATAAGAAAAAAAGTGGCTAAGAAACAAAAAAATTTAAAAAATTGAAGAAGGAAAGGAAATAATTGGGTTAAAAGACGAATACGATGAAGACGAATATGACTAAAAAAAAAATACTCTTTTGAATCAATTTTGAGCATAAAAATCCCTTTATTAAATTTTGCTCGGAACTTTGGTACTCCACTGTTTATTACCCTAGTTGTATGCAAAACTAGGGTAATAAAAACAATTCTAAGGAAAAAAAATTACATCAATTGAACGATTTTTGTTATTATTTTTAAAATAATAGAAATATAATAAATGTTTAATACAAAATTTAAAAAAAAAGAGTTATATTTCCGTACTTTTGATTGTATGAAAATTGAATGAAACATCCGTTAACAATAATATTTTAGAATGTTGAATTATTTTGTTCAAGCATGCATTTATGACCACATAGATCGCACAGAAAAAAAACATAATTATAATGTCAAAAATTGTAAAAAAAACGTTCAATGATTTATTGGAATTACATTTAATAACAATTTTATTTATGCAAAATTATTATTTATCGTTAATGAAATTTAATTAGTACACAAATTTTTATATTCAAAACCATGTTTTGATTTATTTTTTATCGTAATAAAATTAGTTTTGAAGTAAAACCAATCTACCAAGGCCAAACCTGCCTAATTTTCATTGTAAGACTTTGGTCCTTAGGCTGTTGGAAAAGATTATTTGATACTCAATAACACCCGGTTACGAGTTCAAACAAAAATTTGTCTTCGCCAAGTGTAGACGAAACAAAAACATTGTCTCATCTCCAAATATCAGCCAAAGAGCCATGTGATGCCGCTTCCTAGAGATTAAGTCCACTCACTTGCTTAGAAAAAGTAAAATTCTATTGAATTCAAAATATCATTTCATCAAAACTTTTTCTTTAATCAAACTACATTTTTAGATAAATTAATGGTAAAATAGGTCTAATTTTAAAACACTACCATTTTCACTCTTCTTTTCTCCTATATTTTGACTCGAATGACTTTTCAAAATATTAAATGATGTGCCAGTCTGTTTTTGGCAAACATTTCCTAACCATTTTTATTGACTTATATGAAAGAAAACGCTTCACTCTTCAAATATATCCAAAATGCAACTGTAAAAAATAAATTTGCGACATAAACAGTCGGTTCACTCGTCATCGTAATTGGAATATACGGTTATTGAAGGACGTTTTGCATAAGATACTGAAAACATATTTATTAATAAATGTAATCTTCCTCAAACAAATTATTAGGATTGCTTTATCCAAATTCTAAAAAATCATCAAAAATCAATTAAGTAAAATGTATCATCCTCTAAATCTGTCAAATAAAATCACATGCGTAAGAAATCCACAAAAATTCTTTTTGCCTTTTTTAGTCATTAGGGTCCTTTAAAATTTTTTAATTATAATTCCTATTTTGTATCTTTCAAGTTGCCCTCCTCTGGCCCATTGGCTGGAGACGCCCCTGAGCCAATTACGCTTCCATCATCAGACTATTCACATTGTTTAATTGAATTAAACGTTGGGTGGACATTTTTTAAATATCACTTTAAAATTTTATGTAACCGCAAATAAAATTCCCGAAGGTAAAACTGTATGTAAGTATTAAAATAATTGGTCACTCAAAACTAAAGTTAAATTACAAAATCAGTTAGTTACCTACCCACAGCAATAATGGTGCCCTTTTAAGTAGGACAGGAAATAATGGATCATAAACTGCATTATTTAAAAATATTTTTTGGTTGAAATAATTTGGTGAACAGCCAATTCATTCATAATTTTATGTACAGACTGGTCCAAGTTATAACAATAGGACTTTATTAAATGGTAGGTAATGTTAACATAATGACAAATTCACAATACTCTCATAACAGGCAAAACGTACTGCTCTAGGTTGTTGATCTTTTTGAAGAAAAAGGATATTTTTTTGAATATTATCAAAGCGGCTGTTAACTTATGATTGTAAATTACGAAAACCAGTGATAGATATGGGTATGGCATCACTCTGTTTCGAGAAAAAATATCTAGCGTCACTGATTTTATTGTAAATGAAGTAACGATATACAATGCTCCGTACTTGGGCCATTGTGTGCCAAATTTCCAATTTTTCGCTTTCCCGGATATAAGTGCATTAAGAAATTGCCATTATTTTAATGTTATCCACCATTTGGTGAAGTCCTGTGGTTATAACTAGAACCAGCCTGTATATTCTTCCTATGATATAATTTGGGCCACTCTGTGTATTCTTCAAAATAGGTATATGATTTAAGTGCTAAATGTTCTTTTTACGTCTTAAGGAGATCCTCTAGCTGCTGAATGAAGATAAATTACATACTGTTACTGTTTACGAAAAAAGAAGTAAGTGGTGTAAAACTAAGCATTTGAAAATCTCACTTAATCTACGTGGCATTACAGAACCATACGCATGACAAGGCTATCTGGGATATACATGGTTATTTTTTGTGATTTACAAAAGCAAACATTACTTAATCTATTTGCATTTAATGTTACGTCATCTTTTCTTTTTTATGCGGGCAAAAAGATATTTTCAAAACTCCACTTCAGTGACATCATATTAAAATGATATATCGATTTTTTATTAGAAATCGTAAGTGTTCTATTGAAAAATGTGTTGAATAACGTCAATATTTATTCAATTGGAACTTACGTTTAGGAAAATATTATGCACAAAAATGATTATTTTTACATGAAAAATAAATACTTGAGTTATATTTTCCTTTTTTGGCATTGAAAAATTGGATCTAATATTCAATTGCATACAAATGATTCATTATTAAATAATGAAATTAAAATAAATTATTTATATATATACATATATTTAATTTTATTAAGTATCTATCTTTTTCTCCTCAAAAATGGTTTTCTAAAAGGTTAATTTAATGAAAATAAATGCAATTTCCTCTTCATTGAAAGAAGAGAAAACGTTGGAGAAGAGTTCAGGAAAATTTTCAAAATCATTAGTGACATCTGCGATGAATACGACATAGAAGTGTGGAAGCCAAGGTTGGCGTCTTAACAGACTCAACGCTCGAATATGCAGGCTGATTCAGTTGAAGATTATAGATCAAATTTTGAATCATCGCAATAATTTATCGAATTAAGCTTGCCTCTTTCTAAATAAAATGAAATATTTTGATGAAAGCTCTTGTTCGACATTTTGAACTAGAGTGTTCAATTTTGCACGATGATTCCCGTGGCATCTGAACCGACTTAGTTAAACTTTGGCAAAAACGCATTGCCGCACGGTGTCAAAAATTCACTCGAAGCACTCAATATTTGCAATAAAAATGTGTTTCCGAATTTCTATTAAATGCTTCGCGTTCTGGTAGTTTTGCCTGTGACAACACCGACGAATGTACGCTCCTTTTTAACCTTGCGTCGTCTCAATACATACCTTAAATCGACAATACCTGAAGATCGGCAAAAAGGTTTAGTCCTCGCTCAATAAACATCGCGAATGTAGAGGTGATTGCACACAGAGTTATGAAAAATTTGTTTTCTGTACCTCGCAGAATTACTTATTGAAAAACAGTGACTGAATATCATATTTTGACCTAATTAAATGTTCTCTTACTCGAAAAAAGAATTTATTTTTATTATTGACTTTATGAATTTACATGGCGAGCAAAAGTTTGGACCCCTTCTTTGGATGATTCCTGCGCACGGGCCTGCTAGAAACAATTAAGCTTTAAGTGTGGAAACTACAAGGATAGTGTAATTCTTATAACCATCATTTGACTCTTAGTATAATAATACACAATTAATAAAACTAATAATGACCTTTTATAAAAACATTTTTTTATAAAAGTCATTTTTCTAACAAGAAATATTACATCCATAAAACGAATATGATGTATGTTTGTTTTGTTTAAACAAAAATGTAATTTTGTAATAAAAACTAGTAATGCTTCTATGGCTAACTTAAAGTAGGCACTAACTAGGTACTGTTTTCAAATAGTGACATAAAAGCTGATTATACCACTTTTTGTTTTTAATAATAAAGAAAAAAACATGATCTTTTATCGCATGATGATGGCGTTACAAAAAAACAGAAGTTCTTCAATAATGGAATGCTTCTCTTGTCTACACCAAGAGTAGTTATTGAAGAGTGATTAATTTTAAAGTCAATTAAAGAGTTTGTCTAAACGAAACCTTACACGATCGATAATATTGTCAGTGCCATATATTATCTGTGTTATCATATCATTATTAAGGCATGAGTCAGTGATGCAAATGTTTAAGGCAACTTAAATTACGTATACGTTATACATGTATAACAGTTTTCGATTATTTGACAAACACTTAGCATTTACATCATACAAGTTGGCTATTTACTAATTTTTTTAATGAAATTTAACATTTTCGTTTCATTGAATTAAATATTTTTTGTTTATTAATAAATAGAAATATTTGCACCATTAACTCATGCCTTACTAATGATATTTGACACCTAAGAAACACATTCCATTGGTTTTAGCAAAGTGCGAGCGGTTTCTTTCATTTTACTTTATTAGCCGATTTTTGAACATATTTTACTGTACTATAAGTAACACTGATAGTTTTGGTCAATCATAAGGATAGAAGTAAATATCTCTACATTAAATTAGTCTTACAAAATTTATTCACCTCTATTTAAATTGCTCACAGGCAACTTCGCAGACCATTCAAAAAAAAGACATTTAGGAAGTGTTAATTATTCTATAAAAGGATTTCGACAATTATCAATAGATTAGAAAGTGTATTTAAAAATTTTTCGATATCTGGAGTAAATTTTGTTGAATTATTTAGCTTTCAATACTTCGAAAATCAAGGCAGATTTCGAAAAATTGTATTTTTATTTTTCGTCTACATTCATGAAGTTATAATTCATCATCAAAGTTAAAAATAAGGTACAAATAATTTCAATCCTAAGTCTAACATTGTAATTCCTTAATCGAATATTGAAATCAAAAAAGGAACAATATCTATTATATTAAATACAAATTAACAATTTCGAAGTTTGCTCAACTATCATCATATTTCAAAATTTTGTAAGCTCAATTCCATACAGCGCTTATTCTATTCTTGAAGAATATTTGTATTCTAGCTTGAACAATCAACCAATATATCACATATAAGTTTTAATTGAAAAAATAGTTTTAACGATAATGCATTATTTATAAAAAAAAAAACTTTTAACAAAAAGAAAACCGATTTCAAAAGATAACTTTTCCAAAACAAATTAATATGCACTAAAAAGTAAAGAAAAATAACGTTAATTTTTATCTTTGTAGTTAAAATTATTGTTATTTTTGGAGTCGGTGTCAACCTAGGAAAGAACTCTGACAGAACAGTTTGCTACATTAGCTTGGCTGACACCGACTCCAAAAATAACAATAGTTCTAACTACATTATATTAGCGTCATTTTTTTACTTTTTAGTGCATATTAATTTGTTTTGGAAAAGTTATCTTTTGAAGTCGGTTTTCTTTTTGAAAGTTTTTTTTTATTTTGTGATTTTTAGTGAATCTTAAGTACACTAACTAATTTGTCACTAAAAAAAGAATAATCGAAATCGGTTGGCGTGATATTGAGTTATTCGTCCTTTTGTAAATTTAGGACTTTTATGGTTTTCTCATGAATGCCGCTGTCAGAACTGGCACCAAAAATGGGACCACACGGGAAGCACTAGCTTTCAAATAGAAAAAGAATCATCAAAATCGGTTCAACAAGTCGAAAGTTCCGAAGCCGGTTAAAAATAGAGGCTTGGTGCTATTTGCGTATTAGAATTTCTTATCTAAACAAAACTAATAATTCACGTTATTAAAAAGCACCTTGCAATAATTATCAATAACAATTTATTTACACAACAACGTTAATCTGTCTCCTTGAATTTCCGAAAATCTTCACTTAATCGAATAAAAAATTAAAATCAACAAATTTTAAATTTTATTTATTTTGTAATATTTAACAATATTATATTAGATTAACAATTTCAAAGTTTGCTCAACTAACACTAGACTTTACAAATTTTGTAAGCTCAATTCCATGCAGCGCTTGTTCTATTCTTGGAAAATGTTTCCATTCTTGAATAATCATCCAATATATCACATATAAGTCATAATTGAAAAAAAGAAAACATATTTTGAACAGAAAAACATTATTCAAAATATATAGGGGCTTGGTGCTATTTGCGTATTGGGATTTCTTATCTATACAAATTAATGATTCACGTTAATAAAAAGCGCCTTGCAATTTTTCTCAATAACAATTGATTTACACAACATATCGTGCCTACAAAAAAATAGTAACAGAATAAAGACAACTCATTCATCACTTAAATTTGCATACAAATTTTGTAATGTGATCATAAACAAAATATCTGTTAAACATTAACGTAAACTATTTGGTATAGTATTCGGTTAAACAACGATTTCCGATTATAAGACTAATAATAATTAACAACGCTCTATTGATAAAGTAATAATTTTAAAAAAATATGCAAGGATTGAACAATACTAGGGATTTCAATAAAACTTTATAAATACATTTTTTGATCAATATCAAAAGTTTCCAAAAATCACAAAAAATTCCTAGGTCATCGGGCTTTTTATTATTATTTTATCGTTCAAAGTTGGCTGAAAAAATTATGAATCATATAGATTATCGTTTTCAATTGGATATTTCTATATCAAAAAAACTAGGGAATTTGATAAAAACTATCTAAAATATTTAGACAATCTTTTAGTTTATAATTAATTGCTGAATGTGTTGCTAAGCACAAATCTCGAGAGCAGCTAAACCGATTTCGCTAATTCTTTTTTTATAATATTCCATAAAGTACGAGAATGGTTCTTACGGAGAGAAAAATTTAAAAAATTGTCTGAAAAAGTCTAAATCAACACTTTTCTATATTTCCATACAGAAGATTCGTAATAATAATTAAAAGTCAATTTGAACTTTAATACCATACCATAAATATTTTGACGAATGTATGTTGCCTGTTCCCGTGTTGGAAAACCATCTGCTCTGTTTGTTTATGCGCCACGTAGTCAAACAATAAATCGTGTACCATAAAGTACTACAATAAAAATAAACTTAATTTAGAATAAGTATGACAGCAGAATCCTATTGTGAAGCAGAATCCTGTATGACAGCAGATTCCTGTTGTGATAAAATCAACAAAATGTAGGTACCGAAAATGCTCAACAGAAGAAGTCCAATCTACTCCACGACAACGCCCGTCCACACGTTTCACAAATCATCGAAAATTAAAAAGCATTGTGCATCGTTCATTGAGAAAGTTCTTCTTCACTCACCATACTTCCTAGACCGGTCGCCAACCGACTAACATCTTCTCAAGCAATTCGATAACTTTCTCATGGGTTAAACCTTCGCCAATCAAGACCAGGCAAAGAGCACACAATTTTTTTTTTGGCAAAAGTGCACTAATTCAAATAGCGCTTATTTCCATTAAATTGAATAAGTATTCACTCATATATTATAGTTTAAAGTAGACTCATAAAAATGGACAAAACTTTTTAAAAAAAACCTAATAGAATGCTAACATTCATTAAATACATTAAATATTGCTTTTACCTACAGGCCGGTGAAATATTACAAATGATATACATTTATATAGGCAAAACAATGAGGTCATATATCTGCCAATTCACTTAAGCAAACATATAAATTAATTTCTTAGCGAGATTATTATAATTTTATTGGAATTCATTCGTCATAAAGACTTCATAGGATTCATTTAGTATTCAGGAATGTTTTTTACTTGTAAATTATATGAAGTTCCCACATTAAAATTCCACATTTCCATCGCTTACCACGAAAAGCACGTGAATTTTTTACTCGCTATATAGCGAAACTGTTTAAATATCGACCACAACGAATAAATATTCAATATGTCGTGCCTTTTTTGCTAAATTTTTCACTTTGAAGTGTTCTAAAACCTTTAAACTAAAATTTTGAATATCACAGTTAATATTCCTCTATTATCCTTGACAACGTTTGGCTAAAGAATTTTTCTCTCTTACCTTTTAAGACCTAAAATGACTATTAAAGCAACCCGGTGAACTTGGTTCAATCTGATGTCAGAACATGATGTCCCCCATCAAACTCGACAACTTTTGTTTGAGTTATTTCTAGATTGGTTAACTAATAACTACAAAACGAGCGTATAAATAGCACTGCGGGAATCTGATTTACATAGAAGTTTGTTTATTAGCCTCATCCTAAAATATTTATGAATAAAAATCGTTGAATCATTATTTTCTGAAAGTAAGCGTTACTGAAAGTCATCGCAGTAGACTAGCATTATTGTTTGAAGTTACCACCAAAAAGAATATGAGTGGCGTTCAGATTCATGGCTCATTTTTTAGCTTAATCTTTCACCCTTTCTTCTATTGCAAATAAATTTAATTAAAAATAATTGAATTGAGTTCTTAATTTCAAAACTTTCTAACAATTTGTCATTTGATAAAAAGAAGTATGCGATTTTAATGTTCTTAAAGATAAAATTTGGAATTTCTCTGCTAGAGTTAGTTAAAATGGTAATAAATTATGATACCTGCTCTATGCAGTTAGTTATGAGTTTGCTTTTAAAGAGCATTTTCATAATCTGCTTATAGTTTGAAAAAAATGGTATGTAGATGTAGACTTGGACAAACAACCGGATGACTCTTGGTATCTGGGGTCTTGAAGCGAATCGTCAAAAGATCAATTTTGAAAGATTATTTCTCGAACCTTTTTTTACAATAAGTATTGCTACAAGCAAAGCATCAAATTAGCGAACGATTGCCACAAATTTTTTTTTAATTATCGTGTACGAAAACCTTGCCGGCGTGTACGTTTTAGATAACTTAAACTTTAAGGCAATCAAAATATTATTAAATTTCCACGCGTTCAGATTGGAGTCAACTTAGGCTATGCAAGGGGTTTCGGAATCAGGTTAGGACCCAAAATACCACTAGCCTTTCGGTTACCTATCCAGGCCTACATCCACGTGTCATTGCTATGAATATTAATTTTTATAACAGTCTATAAAACCCTATTCCTCCAAAATTAAAAAACCCATAATATACAATGAACCTTTAGAATAACTCTTAAACATTTTATTTGTCTGAAATTTACTAGTACTAATAAATTCCGATAAAAAATAATCAATCAACAAGCATCAGAATTTATTTTATATTCGAAACATATGTGAAATACATATGCATTTTATTATAATTAAATCTCATAATTAATTCATTAATTGTCAATCATTAATAGACCATATACAATTACACGCGGAATTTTTTAACCGATAAATTCATCTTTATTAATCGTAAATTTTCCATATTTCTATTAATCTCAAATAATTAATCACATATCCATTTCAATTAATCAATCAATTCAATTACATTTCTTGATAGAAATATTTTTAGTATTCTGTATCTAATCGTAAAATAGGTTCTAGGGTGTTTGTTCAATCCTCGTTTCCTGAATAATTATGTATATGTAAAACCTGCTTATATATAAGTCTTTTATGTGTATCGCATGGAGAATCTCAAAGGAACTTTATCAACATTATAAGAGTAAAAATATTAAAACTTAATATGATGAAACGTCAAGGAGCCTTAATTTTTCGCTTTTGTCTCTAAAAGACCTAGAAAGTATATAAATTTGGATTAATTAGGGTAAATTTACGAAGTTTCAGCAAAAACTGGAGAATAAAAAATTGAATTATTCTACTTCCAATTTTTGAAACAGCAACGATTTTCTCAGGTTTGTCATGTTTCCTAAATTAACTGTATCGTTGAACGTAACTTCGAAAAACCCTGGGTATAGGTACCTATTTAAGTATTTCAAGTGACAAGTTGAATAGGGATACATAAATTTGATATAAAATATGGGTATTTTAAGCGTTTTGCGTTTTAGAAGTTTGAAGTCCACAAACATTACTAGCATAAGGTCAACAAATTACCAAGGAAGATTAAAAGCCCAAAAGGGATACATGCATTTGGAATAATGTCACAAAATAACCAAGGAAGATTAAAAGCCCAAAAAGGGAAAACGGATATTTCGATATATTATACACGTGGTTCATTTCAAAACATCTCTCATTTTAATCAACACTTTTGAGCCACCTCCCAAGCAAAAGAGATTAAAAATAAGACATTAAAATGTGTCACTACCATACGGTTCAAAAGACGTAGGTAATGATTCGATGAACCATGAGAGCAGAGCCGTTGTGAATTGCTTACAGGCCCCCGCTAACAAACGCTTACACCACAAAAATTAAAAAAAAAATTTCGATTCTAACAAGAAGTGCAAAATTAATCCGATTTTTTTTATTCAAGTTCAAATATTATTAGAGAAAACATATTTTATTTACTTTAGTTTGAGGTACATTTTAGTATATAACAGTATAGACTATAGGCACTACGCTGAAAGCGTCATTTACGAAAATTTTGCTCTAAACCAAGCCCCCTCCACCTTATGCCTAATGTTCCTTAAAAGTTAACCCTGACTCTACAAGAGATTAACTAAGTTTTACCTCCAGTAAATTTTATCTCCGTTGTTGTAGAAATTTGGAGATTTTTATTACTTGGCAAAATCGCATATTCCGTTTTCAAATGTTTTTAAAAGACAATTCCAAAATTTCAACTGGCTGCCTAGCTTCTAAGCGAAGCAACTTTGTACTGGGGTAGCTTGAGTTAAGTTGGTTTATTTTCACGTTGACTAAACTTGGTAGAGTACTGTCCCAACCTTTTGAATACACCCCGTATCTAAAACACATATAATAAACAGGTACAAAAATTTTAATTTGATTCGGAAGAAGTAAGTTAATAATCTTAGAAAATATTCAAGGACTACTCAAATTTGTTGAATCTGTAATTTTATTTTTTTTAAATCTACTTAATTAGGTATAGATATAGTTGAAATTATGTCGTTTCAAAATTTTTTGCTATGGAAATTATTTTTCACATAAATTTGAGTGATTCATTTGTTTTTACTACTAAACATCTGAAATTTTTAACCAATTTCTGAAAAATTGTAAATAATGTCTATTCACTTAATGCAAGTAATGTCTAATTCCTGTTTATTCGAATGATTACGAAACATGACTCATACAAACGCGAGCTAAACTAATTATTATCATTAGTAGGTATCATAAAAAAATTTATATTTTACATTGGAATTATAAGTGGAACTTTAAAATTAAGTACATAGTTGTTAATGCGATACTATATTGTTCCAATTAATTGTTCCACTATGAATTATTGAAAAGATTCCGACTCCGTTTCAATACAATTAAAGAGGTAAATGAGTACCTGTCATTTTATTCGACAAGACATCGGGCGCAATTATGTCTTTTCACTAACTACTCAAAACCAGGAACAATGTTGGCAAATTTATGACAGTCACTCGATGTTCCGTATACAAGTAGGAAACTAGAATTGATTTATTTATTGCGTCTCATTTTCAGTTTCGTCTTTTAGAATATCACCTTTCCAGCTTTCTAAAGAAGCTTATTTGCTTATTTATTTGGTGTTGGTCTGACGGCATCATGCCTACTTAGCCTATAATATTAACGGGCTTTGTCAAAAAAATGAGTGTATGCAAATATTTGAGGCATACATTGCAAATATTGAGGGTGGCTTCTGTTGGAAATTGAGAGAACTATAAGCTATTAATAAAGTATATATGTTTAAAAACACTTCAATTGTAACAGCTCAAACCTATAAATTTAACCCCGTAAAGGACACTTACAAATTTATCTGCTTATAAATTACATTAATGAGAATGCATATAGCGATTTAAAGATGATCCTAGCAAAACCTTATTTTTGGGAACGTCCTTAAGGTGCCAAAAATAAAACAATTTCTTGAGTAGTTGCCCATCAGCAACGAATACAACCACCACCGCCGTTAATTTATTCGTTTTTCGATGCACTCTCATAATAAATTTAAGTTAGTACACTTTTTTATGAGTATAAGTGTACTTTATAAAACATTGTAAAAATGCATTAAGTAATTAAGGTGTAAAGTCTAAATTTTTTAATAACAATTTTACTTGAAGCAAGTAACCTCTTTATAGTAAAAATTATTAATAAATATTTTTTTTTATTAATTATTATAAAAATTATTTATTAATAATTTTTATTTAAAAACTAAGAAAATATTTAATCAAAAATTGTTTTATGAATAAAATAAGATATATTCAATACACGAAAATAATTTCAATATTTATTTTAGTTTTAGTAAACCACATAATTATAGACTACGATTAACTAATTTTTCTCAACCTTATTAAATCTTTATATTTAATATTTCCTCATAAAAATGTTATTTAATGATAATGATTTTTTAACAAGAAAAATTTTTTTGTTCGATAATTTTAAAATAAAAATTAATTCATAAATTTTTTACATTTTTATCTAAATGCATACCTATCTTTTTTAAACTTTTTCTTTAATGGATTGATAAGTATTGATTAATTATAGGTATCTAAAGACGGAATATGAAAGAATGTTTATAAATAAAGTATAAAAAAAAGTTTGTTTTTTATCTATCTAGTAATAACGTTTGATAATTTTTCAAAATTTTAAGTATTTTTTTATTTTACTCATTTGAATATTTAAAAACACAGAAGTTATTTTTACTTTTATTGTTTAACAAATAAAACGTATTAAAGTACCTTATGGTCAACACAGTACCGAGAGGGATAGCCTCTTACGAAACTATGCGAGTGGCTTCATTTCATTGTAGCCTACAACGTTTTCATTTACGAAATTGTGGCGTTTTCAATGTGGAAAACGGAAAGCATGTCAATAAAATGACCTAATGAAAAAATATGAACAACCATTTGCTTTCTTCTTGAATTCAAGATAAATTAATATAATAAGAGAGAATACTAGTAGCCTAAAAAAATATCGGGCCGTTTGGCTTGACCTTCATCCCCAACATGTTGGAAAAACGAAGGTATGCAAATTTATGAACAACCGGCTAATTTTTACAGAAATGTTTAATGAATATTAGTAAAATTGAATGCTCATACTGGCCTACAAATTTCATAAGCCATTTTCTCAGACCTACGCCTTAAACATGTCAATTCAGCGACTATGTATTTTATTGTGAATACTTGTAGGCCACGAAAAAGACATGAAAGAGTTGAGCTATTTTATAAACAAAAAATGTAGTGGTCTACAAATATATTGAGCGTCGAAAGGTCGTAGGTGCGGTATTTTCCCTGGGAATCTCTCCAAACTAAACATTTTTTTTAAACATAGCTAATAAATACACTCTCAATCAAGTCACCTATCAAACAAACAAAATTTAATCAAAATCGGCCTATCCGCTTAGAAGCTACGATCCTACAGACAGGAACTTAAATACACAGATACGCACGTCAAACTTATAACACCTCTCTTTTTGCGTCGAGTTCTTTCAAATTAATCGGCAAAATTGAAGCAAATACCACATGCAGACTCTTAGATACACAGATACATCACTTTCAAACAAATCGAAAAAATTGGACCAAGTGATGGAAAAAATAAATTAATGTGAATCATCTCCATTCAGGATACAAAATTTATGATCTAATTCGTAACGTTGATTCAGTAACCACAAAGATGATCTTATCCGAAAATATGAAATAAATGAATGATTCCGCGTCGAGCACATGCCTCGATCGTGGGATTTATTGTTATTTTATTAACTTTACTTCTTAAAAAAAATTATTTTATTTAAGAAGAAAAAGTAATTGATTAAAATAGGTATTGGATAAATTCGATCTTTAAAAAAAAAACAATAAAACATGATTTTATCACAGTTATTAGACGGTAGTTAATTAAACACTAATATATTCATAAACCAATAAGACCATTAAAATAAAATTAATCAATAAACCTATTGTTTTATTTGAGGAAAATCCAGTCATGCCCGTCAATAGTTTATTTATTAATTTTAATATGCGCCAATACACATTTATTTCTGAGGGTATTTTACCCTCAATAACGTTAATGAACAAATTATTTTTTTAAATTATACTTACATTTAAAAGTCAATTCTTGTAGCTCAGTTTGTTAAAGCGGAACCAATTCCGTCCGCGGTATGCCTAGGATAGCGGGTTCGATTCCCGTCGTCACAACACAAATTAATATAATTAATAGTTGTGATGGGCTGGTGTAGTACATGGTATATGCATGAACTAGGTGCATTCAGCCTCTGAAAACAATTGAGGAGCTGATAAATGAAATTATTAGCGGAAAGGTGGTAAAACACATATATGGTATCACAATGGGCTCTATAGCCTAAGTGTGTCCTTCGTGGACAGCCAATATAACCTAATCTAACCTAACCTACATTTAAAAACTAAGAGAAGAGGTTTTCTTGAAATGGGGCCTAAAAATTATAAAACAATTTTTAAATTTAATCGAAAAACTGTGCAGTTTTCAATGTCCGTTAGCTAAACTGATAATGAAAATGCACTACTAACTCCATCTTTTTATATAAAAGTTTAATGTTGTATCTAAAAATTATTTTATACTTTTAGGTACACAATACAATAAAATGTTTACAGACCTTTAAAACTCTCCAAAATCTGTGAATACATCTTACTACTCATTTTTGCCGCTTATGTACCTATAAGTACTTCAAAATAATTTATCAAACTACAAAAAAATCTTGTACAAATAATGTAAATTCTATAGTGTGTAGAAATTTTTAAATATAGTTAGTTTTACCTACACTGACGAAATTATTTAAAAGACCCTAACCATTTTCCAAATTTAATTTTTACCGTTTCCTAATCTGTTTCCTAAAAACACACATTTTTATAAATTTAGAAAGCTCGAAATTCGATACAGTGATGTTATCTTGAAATTGACTCTAATTTCAGTTCGTGATCGTTTGGAATGGTCCGCCAAATCATTTTTTCAAAGTTTTGGATATTGAAACTTTTACACATCAAAAACATTTGAAAATCAAAATTTTATACAAATGAATTAATTTGTTATTCTTATTAACAGAAAAATTTTGTTTTTTGGAAGTCCTTTAACTTTTATGGCATTATGGGCTAGTTACCTATATCTAACTATCTATTTTATTATTCCTATCGAAATTAAGTTTTTTGTTGCTTGATGTGTAATTTTAAACCAAGGATATTAAAAAATTGATCAATGTTTGTTTTTATTTGGATTTTTTAAAATTACCTCAAAAATTTTAGAATATGGATTTTAAAAAAATTCAAAAGTTTTGCTTATGCGAAAACATGCTAAAACTCCGGAAAAAATCTCATTAAAAAATTAAATTAAACAATTTTTACATCATTGAAAAGATTATTTTTACCACAAAACTAAAACAATTTAAAAAATGACGTCAAATAATTATATCTTTAAATTAGGGTAAAAACAATTTCCTTCCCATGCGGGATCACATCAAAAAGGGTAAAATCATGATACGCAATTAATGAAAGTTGGAAAAACTCACATTTGAACTCCAGACTCAACAATATCGTGGTTTATCTTAGAGGTATTTCCTTTTTTTATAAAAAGTTATCGTATTACGTGCTTTAAATAAAATATTTAATGATAAGTGAAAAACAAAAATTTTAAGTAATATTTTATTCCTCTTCCCTATTCTAATTTCCAAATTATTTTCCCATTCAAATCATTTGAATGGATTTTAATATTTTAATTTAATTTTTCCTTTTTGATTAATTTTGATTAATTTTGATTAATTTGATTAATTGAATAAAATTGGATCCAGCAGATGTTAAATTGATCACTACTATTCCAAAGAATTAAATCAAATAATATGCCTAAAAGAGACCTAATCTAATCTTCGGAATTTCCAATAGACAATGAACATTTTGGCATCAACATTCAGACATGCCAAAATTTGCCTTCAAGCAACGTAACTTTTAAATATGAGTTAAGATTATCAATCTCTCAAATCACTGCCCGCCCTTCAAAAAAAAAACAATATTATAGAAAAAATATATAAGAAGAAATCATTTTACGTCATTTGAATTCACTTTGTAAGATTAAAAACCTGGAAATTATTGATTAAATTTTAATTTCCTCCCATATGTATAAATTCCTTAAAATTACGTGATATAAATTTTGCATTAACTCATTACAGGAAAGACTTCAAACAGGAAAGACTTCAACGACCAAATGACCCTTAGCAGATATTTCTTAATTTCACAAATTAATATCTTTCCTATCGAAAAAATGTTATCCACATTGGTGCATGTGTACATTTAAATACACACCTGATTTTATTCCCTTCCATGATGAAGACAGGATCCATTAACCATTAAAATTAATGTAGGTGGTATTACCAAAAACGGCTAAAATATTGCCACACATGAAGGTGACCTGAAAATTCGATTTGTGGATTAGAAAATTCGTAATCTGTGCCACAAAAAACATAAAAATCAATGGTTCTTCTAAGTATTTGCATTGGCATTACATCTTATAGACAGAAGGCTAAAATATGACCATAGCTAAAGAAAACCCGAAAATTCTATCTGAATACTAAAAAGTCGTATTCTACGCTACAAGTAACTTGCATACTTGTCTTATGGATTCAGGCAAAATATCTGTGCGTGGGTAGCAAAGAGTATATTACGCTACAAGGGCGGAAAGTTTGAGATTGGACTTCGCTTCTCGCATCATATCGCGCAATGCAGGATTCTCAAACTTTCTGCCCGTGTGATGTATACTATTTTAGAAAATAACTTACATAGTCAGTGGCTCTGGCTCATTACATAGCATTCCTCGTAATAACGGCATTAGGACAAAACAAATCACAGGCTATGGATAATACAGAGTGATTTTGGGAAAATTTTGCTGTACGACAGCCGGAAGATTAAAATAGAATTACGATAACGGACTTAAATTATATATTTCAGCAGGCATTTAATGGTTTGATAGATATTAAGAAACCATAGTAATTTGCAACAAAACTGTTCAAATATATGAATGACTTTGATTATCATTTAAATCCTACCCCCTTTTAATAATCTAGTTATTCCATAGATTATTCCTGCTTTTTTACTCCTGATTATGACTGCCATATTAATTGCTTGACTTGATTATTGATTTTCCCAATGGATAATAAAATTCTAGGCATGCAAATAATCCTTAGAAGTTTTTTTTTTCCAAATTAACATTAACCAGAAAATCCTCCATTCAATTCAATTAATCTCACCATTTCAGTCTTATTCATGACTGATAGAAAAGACCGTTCTTTTTTCTATGAAAAACAAAGCGGAAAAAAATCTTTTTCTACGAAAACGAATTTTTATACTAATTTAAAATGTCTTATAGCAACGGAGACATAGTAACATAATAAATCATCCGTGGTTAATTTAAATTAAACAAGAACTGACTCGTTAATAATAGGTACCTAAAATGTATCAAATTATTTTATATGATCCTAATTCACAAAATAAACCCTTTCTAAAAGAGATTAAGAAAAAATTTCCTTTTATTAACGTCAATTAAAAAAAATACGGGATTTCCAAAATTCCTTAAAATACGTGCCAAAAATCAAATATACATTCAAAGTTCACACAGAAATGCAACAACGATGGACCTGCACTTAAAATTAATTCTGATTCATCAACCTCGCACGTATAAAAAGTGCATTACCAAAAAAAAACAAACCAATTAACCTGATATGTATCATATTACCCCCATTGTAATAAATGCATTTATCATGTAAACGCTTATGTCTACACGAATAAACAATTTCAAAATTCTTATCAACAAATTATAACGAAAACCACGTGTGTTTTTACGTACGTATAAAATTTAATCATGAGTGGATTCTTTTTTTCCCAGTTTTACAAACTATTTTTATTTATTTTAAAATTAAAAATGAGAATTGTATAATTGGAAGGGGAAGGTCAATAATATTCGCTTTTTATAATATAATCTCTCCAACATAAATATTGTTGTATTGACAATCTTCATCAGATCAGAATCGTCTGCAGAGGTTTTAGTTACGAGTTTATTGATTACGTTTGCCATATCTTTTTACAAACATTTATTGATATCCAACAACTAATATTAATTAGCCGAAACAGTTATAATTAAGTGCCGCGAGCTAAATTTAAGTGAAGTGTGTTTTTAATTTAAATCAAGTTTGAAAATTGTTTTATTACAAAGTACGTATTATAAATTAAATAATTTTATTAATTTATTTATTTAAAAAAATCTTTTGTTGTCTCCAAGTAGATTCTCTTTGAACAGTAAAGGTCAGCCACATTCATTTTATTGTTGTTTTATTTTTTAAATTATTATTTTTTCTTTACTTTTCAAAGTTTACTTTTCAACCTTTATCAAGCCTCTTGTTGAAAATCAAATTAAACAAAATGTAAAAATCAAAAAGTTAAACAGAAGATTGATTCAGTCTTACTTTAAAATAAATTTAAATAAGTAATTCTCTATTATATCCAAAAATTCTTTAGTGTTTCATATTTAACAGATTACATAAAAATAACTGCCAAAGTTAGCGGTAATATCTGAATCAAAACTTACCGGCTTATATGGCTACATAGCTACATTACCTTGAGTTTAGAGTCTTATTACATTGACTTTAAAGCTAGACTTTTCTTGAGACAACATTTACTGTAGAATTATCGTTCAACGGTGTCCTATAAGGCACTGGTTATATGTATTTCCTACGAGCTGTATTGCAAATCGTTGAACGATGTTTATATGGTCCGCACTGTTGTCCGTATTTCTTACGACGATCGTGCAACGAGCTTGATTTAGACACTGCTTACATGGATTTCATGTGGATTGTGCTACTACATGCAGCTGAGGAATACATAAAAACAGTTCTTAACGGTTATCGCGTAGACATTTGCAGCAAAGTCTGCCCCAAATTTAAAATTTATTACACTATACTTTAAATAATTTTGGAACCTATATTTCAAATTAACATTGTTAAAATCTGTGCGACAGTTTGAAAAAACATCGCAACTAATCTATACAAAAATGATCTCCAATATTGTGAGATAAGCCGGCAATTATTAAGTATTGTATATACCAAAAAATACGAAAAGCATAAAGTTATTCGCTCAATTTTGCAGGCTTTAAAATAATTCTTATACCTGTTCTGGCGAGTTATCCTTATTGAAAAGGCTGCTTATAAGTATATTCATTAATTATCTAAAGATGGTAGCATTATTCAGTTTGAAGCCAAATTACTTCAAACCTATATAATGACTGAGAACACACTATAAAATTTTGTATACGAAATTCTTAAAAGAAAGTCTGGCACCATCAGAAGTTTTTGCAAGAATTTCTGATGGTTTGCGCTTTGTGTCTTATTCACTAATAAGAAATTCGTATAGTGTGTTCTCTGTCTATACATCAATTAGTGCCAGGGAGTACACATACATTAAGCAATGTGTATAAGAAAGATACTATTAGATGCTTTTATTGCTACTGTTTACAACCATTCAAGGAGATATCTAATAGTATCTTGCTTATACACATTGCTTAATGTTTATGAACTCTCTCACACTCTTTGATTTACTAAGGGAAATGATTTAAAAAACACGCAGTATATTACTCATACATAGCTCGCTTTTTTTTAACAACTATATAAAAAAATTAATAACTATTCCTATTTTTATTATATATGATTATTACATTTTATAAAAATTTATTTACATAAACCGGTTTTTGCACATTTTTGACATGTTATTATAACCCGTAAGCTAACAAAGCTAAAACGGTAAGAATAATAGCCAAGAACAGTTGTAATTTAATGTGAAGATTGATTTTGATAATTATACTAAATGACAGTTTTTGAGCATAAAATATCAAAAAATTTATTTTTTTTAAATTGTCTCTCTTTTAAATTATTTTAGCACTCTATATATACAGGGTGCTTTTTAAGTAGACATATGCTTGAAACTCGATAAATAAATTTAATCGAAAACAATGCTTCAAACGAAAAATGTTAGTTTCAATGGCACACATCTTATACCGGCATCGAATTCGATTTAAGTTTTCAGGTTCAATTAAAACCTCACTCTGATTTCGAAAGTTGTTCTTTTAAAAAAAATAAGATTTAAGTTTAAGTTAAGGTTTTTTTTTGTAAGGTTGATAGGGAAATAGCCATAATTGTTGTTATAATATATTTCTTAATCGCTGTTAGTGATGACCGAACAGACAAAATTCTGCTCTAGCTTTTCGCATACTTATAACCGCGTAGGATCGCACTTTACAATTGCATTGTTACTATTTTTAGTTATTTTTTTACAACTGTGCAATAAATTTAATATTTAAATACTTTTACCACCCACAATGCAATTGCAATTCAAAGTATCACTTATTGTATAATTTATAATGCATAAGACAATGTTGAGTATTCGATCATTATAATTTATATTATGATTTCCTGTATTTTATTAAGATACATATACTATGAGTAGTTTATAGCTAATTTGTTCGCATCGAAAGTATTCTAGGTAATAGGAAAGCAGATAGCTGCTTACTGCTCCAAGAAAATATCTTTAGCTAGGTATCAGGTCGTTCTTCACCTATCTGATAACAAGATGATACATATTTTTTACAAAATTTGATTGATTGATAAACACGCATATGACAGTTTATCTAACGAAAAGTGTTCATGGCTATTTTTAATTACATTAATTTTAACCAATTTTTTCCATGAACGGTTTTTTTTCTGACAAGCCTTTACCATTATTTCGTAATTAAATTATCTTTCTTCTGATACCAATTTCAATTGGTTAACAGATCGGTACATACTTACCTGTTCATATGTATGATCAGATCTACACCGATCTGTTAACCCATCGAAATTGGTATCAGAAGAAAGATAATTTAATTACGAAAATGTTGGTATACGGTAGCTAGCAATAAACTTTTCATGGAAAAAATTGATTAAAATTAAGTTTATTAAAAATAGCCATGAATACTTTTCGATAGAAAAACTATAAAAGGCGTATTTATAAATCAATCAAATTTCATAAGAAATATGTCTCATCTGGTTATCAGATGGGTCCAACCTTATACCGTCCTGTACTATAAGACAAAAAAGAGACGCATAGTTTTCGAAATAAAAATCTTGAAAAGTTAAAAAAAACAATATTCGATTTTAAGGTGTTATGTTTCAATTTCTAGGGAATTCGCTTAACTAACTCAGCTCCTGCGCTAAGAATTTTTTTTCATTTTCAAAGTGCTGTAGAATTTTTTATTGATAGGACCAATTTTGGGCTCAGGGCACCCATTTTGATCAATATCTCCGATTCTAGATGAGATAAAATAAATCGGTCGGTGGCAAAAGTTGGGAAAGTACTTTCAGCCATTCGCAAAAAAAAATCAAAAAAACTTGCCAGGCGACTAGCTTAACATGAAAAGTATCAACTAGTGATATAATCATATTTTATAATTAATAACAATCTAATTAATTAATTATACGTATAAAAGTATAGTATCTTATACAACAATTAATTTGTAAAGCTAATGATGAATTTACATAAGTTAACAGTGGGTGTGGAATGTTATTATTGTAAACATATTTATACGTATCTTTTTAAAATTTAGATAATAATAACCACCTACAATTCTTTTTATAAAAATATTATTTCCTCGTTAGCTAATTATAGGAGTGAAGAATTCTTTTTATATTATTTTGAATACTTCAATTTGTTGTAATTAATTTACTAAATAGTCTTGATCGCTCATTTGTGACAACAAGAAATTGTATTCTCCATTGACTAGGATTGCCGATTTTTAAATTATGAACAACATTTTAATCAATAATATAACAAGTGAAAAGAAACTATTGACTGAGTTAATTGTTGAAATACCATGTATAGACAGTGTTGATTACGGAATCGTTTGTTTTTTTATCTCATGTAAGCAAAGAAAGATAGCCACTCTTGGATAGCCACACATACATACATGGCACACACACATAACTGATATTCACATATAATACATACTAAACAATTTACGCCTAATTTGCGCTCTCATGGATAACAGTGATGTTTTGAAGAAATGTTTCAAACAAAATTGTTTATTTTTTTATACGGAACATTTTTTTAATTTAAACTTTTGTTATATTCCTAACAGTTTACAAGACCTAATTGACCTATGTTGCTCATTTACGAATTCGACCTCACTTTTTATGTCCCGAGCACGCAATAAAAATTTCAGCTTGATATCTTTTTTCGTTCTTGAGATATCGTGTCGAGAGACAGACAGGTAGGCAGACGGATGGACAGACAACCGAAAATGGACTAATTAGGTGGTTTTATGAACACCTATACCAAAAATTTTTGGCCAGTTTAAATTTATATGCACATAAGCCACTGCTGCCTTTTTGAAAAAATTTGGAGAAGTATAGTTCTTAGATATATGGCAATGATCTCAAGCTTTGGATATGCAAATTTTTCGAAGAAATTGGGGTTAAAAATCTGTATATAGGATCAAAATTTGATATAAAATGTATAATAAGTGCAAGTACCTTTTTCGAATGAAAAATGGACAAGTTTCCAGATGTCCCTTAACTGTTACATTAGAAGAGCGCTGTGACATACCTATATTTAAAATTCCTTTGAATTTGACACCGCTAAATTATGAATTCTAGAGAATGTCTCAAGTATCTGTTCATGCGCCTCAATAACTATACAATTGGCCAATGAGACATAGTAAAGCGCTGAACAGTTCTCTACATCTTGTCTAAGGTTTAGACTTAAACCTTTGGTTTCAGGCAAGCGTGTAGTAGGGAAACCCTATCTATTTATTTATATATAATCAATCTCAAATAAAACCCTATATTTAAGTTACATCACGAGTTTTCTTAATGATGCTCTTCAATTGTAACAAAAACAATTATGTTATTTAATTGTTTTAAAGTTTAAGGTCAAGTTTGTCACAATTTTTTTATAATAAAAAAATATGTATCAAATCATTTCGAAGGTTCTATTTTTAAATAATTAATCCTAATGATTATATAAGACATCAAATATTACTTTATTTACAAATTTTAGTCACGATTTTCGTATTTTTTTATCGTGAACAATTATTCATATTTGCCCAACACTATTCTTTTGAAATAGGTGCATAAAATTTCATGACTAATAAATTGAATTATTGCCAATACAAATTTAACGACATTTCATAGAAATATATCCCTTTAAAGTATTTGCATATTAATTTATCCTTAATGACTTAAATAAATATTGGTCTTGGATATTCCAAATTAATAATTATTTCCGCTGTAAATTGTCATGTCGCAATGAAATTGTCTCATAAACTAAAATTAAATATGTATTAATTTTTATTTCACACATTTACTTATTATTAAAATGGAAATGATTTTGTTAAGACCCACCTTAGTTTCCTATCAGAAACACGAAAATAAACCCCCCACGGCATGTTAAGTATCTATAATATATTACATATTAGTGTCTACTAAGCTTGCACATCAAAATTTAATTTCAAACAAACAAGACTTCTCTGTGGAACAATTTAAAAAAAGTTTATATGATACATATTTATGAAGAATAGCAGTTACTACTATTTCCGGTATTCTAAAGATTTTAGTACGGAAAAATTTATACTCACGGAAAATTAAAAACTTATTAATTAAAGTTCCGATAAACAAAGCCAAAGCCGTTTTCGCGCAAATTCAAATTTCAATAATTTTTGACATTTTTCCTCTTCCAGAACTATTTTAAGCCAAATTTATGTCAAAAGTTAATAATTTTCTAAATCATTAATCGAACATACAATGCCTTTTACATATTTTACACGTACCAGCTCTAACTTCATAGACATCCAAAAACTATTAAATTTTTTGGAAATTCCAATTTTATAACTCTACGTAGATTTCAGATAATAGCTTGTATTAAAATAATTTTTAATATATTTTAAAAGAATTTGGTCCAAATTGATTAATACAGTTTTTATTTTTACAGATAAATCATTCACAAGACAAAATGGGAACATTGTTAAATTTGTTATTAATAATGTTGATACCAACAATAATGGGTCAAGATTTTATATTTCCTGATGACGACATGTTTAAACAATCGAATGCACCAATTTTGCCACCTTTGGCATTGGGTGCAGTTCCGTCAATTCGACGTCCAACTCAACCGATTCTAAGTAAATCACCGGTAAATCAACTTAATTCAAACGGTCTATCTGATGGCATTAACACACTTGGTCTACAAATTAACAATGAACTTCACATCGGTCAAGAGCGTTCATATACTCAAGATCGTCCGGTTGTTTTTTCACCATTAAATATTGCAGGTGATTAAAAAAAAAATTTATTTGCCTTCACAGAATAATTTACGATTTCATTAATTTTGATAAATTATAGTTTTGTGTAGTAGTATAAGCAAACGTTATAACATTCCTGTTCTGACAATTGCATATTAACAAAGTATATCGCATGATATTATAATATGATTTAAAATTTTGGGACAATTTTATTTTTTTTGTTTACTATTTAGACACATTTCAAATTAATTTCTAACAAATATCTTTTAAAAATTTTCAGAAGCGATATACATGTTATTGCTTGGTGCAAATGGACAAACTTACAACGAATTATCAAAATTTTTGGGTATAACTGATTTAAATAATTCACAACGTTGGCATGACCAATTTGGACAAGTATTACAGAGTTTTGAAGATCCAAATCCAGATAGTCCAAAATTAACAGCTGCCACTGGATTATTTGTGCAAGAAGGTTATCCCATTCGAAATGAATATCGTGATATTGTAAAACGTATTTATAAAAGTGACATTAATAATTTAAATTTCATTCGTTATCCTGAACAAGCTAAAAATTATATTAATAATTGGGTTAATACACGTACAAATGGAAAAATTCAACAAATTTTAACAGAACCGCCTCCAGTGACAACAAAAGTGATTCTTACTACAGCATTGTATTTTAAAGGGGCTTGGGAACAACCATTTATTCAAGAAGCTACCCAAAAGTAAGTTTAGTTAAAATTTAAAAATAAAATAAAAGATAATTTCTACTGCAATAAATTTTCCTTGAAGCTTAATTAGACATTCACTATCAGGCTTTTCTACGAAAAAGAATATGGCATACCAAGCCTACAAGTTTGATATTAACTGTTTTATAATACTCAACAGTTAGCACTTAAATGAAGACTACCATTTTTCAAAAACTAATTCTAGAATAATATTTATAAATTCACAATCCTTCTTTTTTCACTGTAGAAGTGTGTTGGGCCCATAACCTCTAACATTTATATACATATTATTTTTATAAAAGCATTGACAGTATCTTTGCGCTCTTTCCTTCGCACCTCCTCGTCTTCCATAGCGAATTACAATCAAAAATTATCTCTTACAAAAAATAAAAACTTTATATTTAAACTATATCTAAATTCTTTATTTTCTATTACAGGCGACCATTTTATCCGTATGGGCGCAAAAACAAGACATCAGTGTTGGTAGATATGATGGCTAATTTTGGACAATTTCGTTACATTAAAGATAAAGAATTAAACTGTGAAATGATTGAATTACCATACAAAGGAGGTACTACATCCATGCACGTCATAGTTCCAATGAACTCTGATCGTGAAAAATTACGTACCTTAGAAAAACGATTAACACCAGATATCATTAATCGTTTAATCGAACAGTCAAATATATCCGATAGTTTAATTGTTTTCCCAAAAATGCGAATAGAATCCACCATGGAGCTCAGCTCAATTTTATCGGATTTAGGCATTCAAACATTATTCGATCCAAGTTTATCAAATTTAGGTGTATTGTCACCTGGACCCAGAAATGAAATTAAAAAAAATGAGGGTACGTTATTGTCCAATCGTTTTGGTGATGAAATCAAAACAAATTGTTCTCATTTCTTCGAACAAAATAATATTTTACCAAATTGTATCGATCAACTTCCACAGCCAGTAAATAACTACACAAAAGTAATATACAAACGATTTGGTTCAACGATTGGACGCCGCTTTGCACGACATTATATTAGACGAGAACATTCTTTTTCGTCTGTTCATAGAATCAGTAAACGTCAAACTGGAAGATCTATTGACGATGTACGAAACTCCGTTAATCAAAAAAGCGTAAATCCTGGATTATATGCTGACGAAGTTTTACATAAAGTTTATATTGACATCAATGAAAGTGGAACCGAAGCTGCCGCTGCGACTGATGTTACAATTACAAAAAGTTTAATTCGTACAGTGCGATTGGATCATCCATTTTTGTTCTTTATTCGACATCATGCATCAAAAATGATTTTGTTTTGGGGTTCGATTAATACTCCTGTTCCCAACTATCCAGTGGAAAAATAATTTCGTATCTATAATTAAGGAGATGTTAAAATAATTTACGTATTCTCTATTTCACAATCTATGTTCGACGAATAATACGTTTCCTTCATCATCATAAGTTCCTATCTATTTTTGTATTAGAAATCGATATTGCAGCTATATATTCGATAGAAACAATTGAGTCGAAACTCATTCTAAGTCACTTTCTACATGAAATCCATTTAGTTAACTTATTCCTTGAAGTAAGAAGAATGTAAGTCAATATTTCCTATTTTTGTCCATTTAATGATGAGTAATTATTTCCAATCAAGGACCTGTCTCCTCTGGTGTGACCTTAGCTTTACTTTACACATGCATCAACATAGTTCGATTGAAACTCCAAACTTAAATAGGAAGTGACATTAAAATTAGCTTTAATAGGGTAAGATCTTTACTTTTCCCCATCAACATTAAGGATAGAGTAGTAACACGTGTTACAGCCGTGGACATGATAATAATGCCATTTTTAACCGCAATATTCCGCGAAGATAATTTATTTATATATATCCATAAATCGAATGCAAATTTATATAGAAATTTAAAGTTTAAAATTAATAAATGTACGCTACATAGTTATTTCACTAGTCATAAAACACGTACTAGATTTCATTAAAAAGAACTCGAAACGCGTACGCATTACATTTAATAACGGAATAACCTCAAAACTTTTAACATCTCTTCAAAATAATAACTTTTTTCAAACGGTTTTAAAAATTTAAGTAATTTTAAGTCCCAAGACTTACTTTTTAGATAGCTCTAAATAATTTTCTCTACAAAGTAACGAGGTAAAATAAATGTGATCAAATTATCAGTATTCTTAGATTTTAAATTACATATTTAAGTATTTAATTTAAATTATTAAGTTAAATTTATTATATATATAAATTTTTTTTAAATAATATTTATTGGAACTTTAAATTTAATTTGGCTTTTCTTAGAGTTATTGTTAGGTATGAAAAAGAACTCATCATATGAAATAAGTTCTTTTATAAATTGCGTACCTATTTGAGAATAAATTTGCTTTAACTTTCGAATAAAAATAGCACTGACTTCAGTGATATATGAATTGTTTTCAAATTTTGAAATTCTTTTGTCTCAGATAGATACACAAAATAAGATTTTAATTGTTCCAAAATTCTTTATATTTTAGAAGATAGGCAACTGAATATGCAAACTCTTAAAGATGTCTATTTTATTCAAAAAACAAATAATTTGTCTTTGTAAATAATTATGGAACATTCGAAAATTTGAAATGATTTTTATATAATAAGATCTTTGTAATTTAATATTTAATATAATTAAAAAATTTTGAATGCATTTGTCGTATTTGCTCATTTTTCTTAAAAGACGGGTGGTTTTATGAAAATTTTTCCTGCGGTTTTCCCAAGCATGTTGAAAAAGTACGTTAATAATGCGTTATCACATTTGCCTGTGTTATCAAAAAAATTTTTCTACTTTATGACGTCATCAGAATCGAAAAAATTGAATTTTGCTCTATCACATCCAAATTTTATCCAATTTTGATGAACCAAGTATATGTAATTTTACTAAATTTGAGTCATATTTTTCAAATTTGAGATCAAAATTAACCTACCTCTAATAGATTTTCAGAATGTGGAATCCTGGTCCCGGAATTAAGCACATTAGTGATAGCTAACAAAAAATTGACATCACAGCTGAAAAGAATGACCCAAAATTAGGGGGTTTCAAAAAAAATTACAATAAGATCGGATCAAATTTGCCTGTGTTATCTAAAAAATCGAATTTTTTACTTAATGACGTCATCAGAATCCAAAAAATTTAATTTTGCTCTATCACATCCAAATTTTATCCAATTTTGATAAACCAAGTATGCAATCCTACTAAATTTGGGTCATACTTTTCAAATTTGTGACCGAAATTAACCTAGCTATAATAGGTTTCAATAATGTGGAGTCCTGGCCCCGAAATTGAGCACATAAGTGATAGCTAGCGAAAAACTGGCATCACATCTGAAAAGAATGACCCATGAATGAAAATTAGTGGTTTTCAAAAAAAATTCCAATAAGATCGGATCAAATTTGCATCTGTTATCAAAAAATCGAATTTTTTTACTTAAATTAAAATTTGTTTTGGCCTATTGAGGAAAATAGATAATTAAAAAAGTTACTATAGTAACTTGTAATTACTTTACATTTGGCAGTAATTTGGCAGTTTTTCCCATGCATGTGAGTGAAAAAAGTAGTTCTTATGTCACGGGCGTAGATAAATAAATTTAACAGCTGCCCAAAACCACAAGCAACAGTTCATAAAATGATTCATTTCTTGTTTATTCAAATTAAATGTAAAAAACAAATTATAAACAAATTTTATAAAATTTCTAATCATAAAGAAACAATTATTCAATTCACTATTTGTCATCTTTGACTTTAAGCCATAAAATTTAATAAATTCTTTTATCGTATTTAATTAAACAATTAACAAATTAAAATTACCATTTAAAAAAAAAACCAAACGTTAGATATGACTTTAGAATTCAGACCAATCTGTTTCTAATTAGAGATTAGGTAAATTATTACATATTTCGATTTAACTAAGTCTAACCGAGAAATTTCAAATAATGTATTTTAAAATTGTATTACTAATGTAAATATGTGTTTCTGTAACCAGCTCCGAAACCCCGCAAATTAAGTTGTACTATTGTTGTAAGTTATTTGCCTAACTTGTACCTACATAACATTCGACTAACTTACCTAAATAAAAAAACAATTTGAAAACTAAAACAATCTAAATTGACTATTAAAGCAACCCAGAGAACTAGGTTCAATCTGATGTCAGAACATGATGTACCCCCATCTAGCTCTGTAACTTTTGTTTAAGTTTTTTTTTATTTCTTTAACTACAAAACGAACTATTAGCCATAATAGATTAAAATGGTCCACTCTCTATACCTATACCGGGTGATCAGAATAAATGATCAATAATTTGGGAGTTAACAACGTGCACGAAAGCAAACATTTTGGTACAGAGAACATGTGACCGAAAACGCTCCTCTTTAGAGATACAGGAATTAGAACTTTATTTGCATATTGTGTCGAATTTTTGAAGTTTTTTCGAACAAAAGCTATTAGTAGTTTTAAGAAAAAAATTTTTGGTATTTAAAATTTGGCTCTATCTTTAACAGATTGAGAGCGGATATCACAAACTTGGTGAACATGAAAAATGGTTTTTTTTCATTGTAGAGACACCTTAAAACATACAGATATCATAATAAACTTATTAATTTCTATTTTCCGGACACATACAACAACTTTTTATAATAAAGATATAAATATCCATTATTATTAAATGATACTCTGGAAACATACAAAATAATTAGAATATACCTAAAAAATTTTAATATATTCGCTACAGATATAAATTACCTGGCAGGCAGCTGAATAACTAAAGATAAATATTTACATACGTACCTTTGCACACACTCATAATGTGTATGAACATACGTATGTACTATGTAAGTATGCATGCATGTATGTAAGTACCCAGTAACGCAGTACCAAAGAAGGTACCAAATTCGAAAAATCTATTTGAATTTTATTAAGAAAGCCGATAATAAAACAACCAAACATTACTACAGAGGACAGCTGATCTAACCTTGAACAGATGTGATATTATTTTAAATTGTACTCAGATTTTTATGTAATTCAATACCATAATAGCTGTACATCACAGCTTTGCACATTACTAAGTAAGTAAGAAATAAAAGTATAATCTTTACATAGTAAAAAAGCAGTCACTATCCGCGCCAATCTGTCTGTTTATCCCCTATTTCCTTCTGAATCATGCAACGGATTTTGGAACGGTTTTTACCATCGCACCGTGTACATAATGTTTCCCAGAAGGTTTTTATGTGTAGTACATCCTAATTAAAAGCTCTATCATAGAGATAATACGATAGAGCTTTATAGACATAGGAAACACAATAACTGAGTTTTTGACCGCAGTGAGAGAAGCATAAAGAGACGGAAATTGTAGGCGTATAAGAGATTTTTTATCTGTCTCACTACAGGTATACGCACCTACTTTATCTGTATCTATACCGCAATCAATCGTTTGGCGGCGACTTTACAGCTCTATGGTACTATCTCTATTACTTTAATGCATACACATATAAAAAAGATTAATGTAATTATTTTTGATAGCAAAAATTTTTTAATAATTGATAAAAATATTAAAATGATTGTTTTATTTTCTTTTGAGTCACTATGCCGTTTAAATGTCGTTGTATAGTGTGGCAATGTGCAGTTCTTCAAAAAATTAAAGGTCCCATAGTTTCATGGAAAACTATAAAATTTATAAGTACAAAATTTATATAAGAACCCTAACTACAAACTTTATAAAACACTAGAAAAACTATCGCAGTAGAACTTTTCATTTTAATAAGTGATTACCTTTTATTTCGGACAGTTTGTAAAAAAACTTAATGTGATAAAATGAATAGCAAATATATTGCATCTTTTTCCAACTTAAAACTGTCTGTGCGAAACAATAATGAATCGCAATTGAATTGAAAAGTTCATTATAAAAGATTAGGCGAGCAAATATGCACAGTACATTAAAATGTAAAATGAAGTCGATTTCTTTTATCTTTTTATTCAATGAAAAAATCAGCTGAGTCTAACAAATATGGTTTACATTTTCTTTACTCGTGGCGCTGACATCTTAGCACTAAAATTTTTTGGTCATTCGATTCTCTTAGAGTCTTAGACAATAATAAAAACTATAAATTGGGATATATTATTATGTGATTTCTAGTTTAGAAATTTAGAAAGGGTGTGTTTGTGTACGGAATTATGTCATTTATGAGTTAATAAACATAATTTTTTAATTAAATGCTGTTTTAAAGTATACCTAAAGATTAAGGGTCTGTCAGACTCCACGTTTCCACAAACGAGATTATTTTTCACGTATCCACTGCCGTGTTACTGGGGTAAATTTTATAATATCCTTGTATTGGTAAACATGGAATGTATAATCGAATTTTACTAATAACAATAATTTAAATTATTGACATACATACAGAATGACCGGTATGATTTAAAGCGATCCTTAAATGTTCCAAAGAGAACGCTTATTTAATAATTTGTAATTTTTCTTGTAAAGTAAAAAAATTGTAACATTATGAAACATACCCATAATAGTATTAAAAAATGATTAACAAATTAACGACACACCATACTGTTTTTATTTTCAATAAAATCTTATATATTATTTCTGTAGCCGGTTTTTTCCAGTCCACACGATATCTTCCATATTCCTGTATCAAATTCCATGATGTATTCCTCATTTTTAAGCTTATCGTGCTTAACATTATAGTATGTATTATTGTCTCACCGTGTGTGAGTTTTATTGGAGGCGTTTCCATGGTAAAGATACACTACTTTAATTATAGAATTGTATGGATGCATATATAATTGTATGGATTGCAGTTATGACTTAGATTGAAAATTTAATATTATTGTCTCACCAATTTAAATAAATAATTATGATAATTTACATTTGAAAAATAATATTTGTGCAATTTGACTTCTTATTTTCGCAATTTTTAATGCATTAAGTTTAATTATTTAGTGTATTTCAATAATTTTAATTTGAAATTTTCTACAAGATTAACATGTAAAGAATTGCAAATTAGTCATAACAGCCTCCTTTATCGCCAAAATTTTTCACTGGAAGCGCTGGCATCGATTTTGTTGTCCCTACCATGACTACGCACACAACGAATCCGGGAATATTAGTTATGTATGTGTGACCCCATAGTCATGTTATATATACGCGACTGCGGTTCCCTAAGTGTGACTATCTTTCTTTACTTACATGACGAAAAAAAACAAACGATTTGAAAACTAACTCAGTCAATTGTTTGTTTTCACTTGTTTTTAATCCAACCAAAAAGTAAAAAAAGAGATTTCATTAAAGAGTGCCTTGGGACTTTTGAAAGATAGTATGTTTCCTTAATTTCGAAAGTTCTAACACCTGTTGAATTTTTTAAACTATTTTTCGAACCACTTTATATATTATTTACTTATATTCATTTATTTTTGTTTATTATTATTATTATTATTATTACTGTATTATGTTTACGACAGTGTCTTATTTGTTTATGCGATTTTACAATTATATTTATTAGTTTCATGACAAGTTCATCATAATAGTATTTTGTTTATAACAAGCTTACGATTGTCTTTTGTTTATGACAAGTTGATAATCTTTTGTTTATATTTAAAGTGTATGTACAGTGTAATAGTAACGATGTTCAAATGTTATATAATATTTAAATCCAAGCTCTAATTATGATTATTTTGTGTATAGTTTGGAGTGAGAAAACACTATAAAAGCTTATTTAACAAACATATTGGCCGGCAGGTGCGCGACATGATATCACGTGATCAAATATTCGGACATAAACCTATACACAAGAAACATACACACAAATTTATAGATAGTCCACAGTCACAGTGTACTAAAAAGACGTAAAAAACTATTCCTCATATGTAGACGTAGAGGTGAATATTATTTGGTTGGTGTGTATGTATGGCGGTTGACAGCCAATGCCAGTCGAACGACATGGCGGGCATTATTAGGGATAATGATCGTACATTATTCCCTATTAAAAATATATCATCAGTGTTAGATATATTTAAAAATCAATTAGAAAATAGTCCTGAACCAGATTTGGCTTTGTTATCAATAATTGTTGGTGCTGTTGAAAATTCATTGACATGTAATAGAGGAAGCGCCAATTTGGAATTATATCAACCAATGGATTCATCTAGTTTACCAACATTGGAATTACATATCGCTGATGCTTTATATACAAAATTTCATTCATTAATCAAAAGTTCTGTTGATATGACTAAATATAAGAATAAATCATATGCGTCACGGGAAATTGTTAAACGTGTGTCAGATGTTATATGGAATTCATTAACGCGCAGTTACTATAAAGATCGCGCACATTTACAAAGTTTATATAGTTATTTGACAGGCAACAAATTAGATTGTTTTGGGGTTGCTTTTGCAGTTGTTGCCGGTTGTCAAGTGTTAGGTTTTAGTGATGTACATTTAGCATTATCTGAAGATCATGCATGGGTTGTGTTTGGAGAGAATGGCACAGAAACGTCGGAGGTTACTTGGCACGGTAAAGGTAATGAAGATAAGCGAGGGCAAAGTATTGGTTTAGGTGTATCTTCACGATCGTGGTTATATGTAAATAATTGTCCTGTGATTTGTACACGATCTATGGAAGTTGCGGCATTAGTTTCGGCGATTAATCCTTCGTTAAATGCAACAAATGACGCGTACGAAGTTGCACTGTTACAGCAAGAGTTATTATGGTTGTTGTATGATTTAGGTCATTTAACAAAGTATCCAATGGCTTTAGGAAATCTTGGGGATTTAGAAGAAATTGCATCTACACCTGGCAGGTAAATGTTTTAAGTTATTTCATAGAAACAATGAATTTGCATGACAATTCACTAATTTTCAAGATTAATTGTATACACATTTAGGTAGGTTTACAAATAAACTAAATATGTAGCTACTTAAGGAGCCTTTGATTCAAAGTTCAAAGTGTTCATTTAAATTTTTAAGCTTAAAGTTATACAAAGATATCTGAAATGAGAGCGAGTTAAAAAGTATTTATTCTGTATTAAATTTTGGGAATACATATATAGTGTGTCCCCGGATAGAGGTAACTATACTTGTAAATTTTTTGCTTATTATGAAAAGTATGTAGGTATATTTAAAACTTCTTAATAATATACAGGGTAGCAAAAAATTTGGAATCACTATTTTTATTTTTGGTGAACTACCCTTCTTTTTTATAAGTTGGCGAAATGTTACTAAGAAAAGTTACTCGCAATTAAAAATTATGACTCTATACAAAATATCAATCCGTGTACTTTAATTATAGCATCATTTTTTATTTGAACAAAAGCTCTAATTATAAAAAAAAAACGTAAGAAAGAAAATAATA